>NC_133768.1:95978171-96160671 GCF_036562045.2 Rhinolophus sinicus
ATATATATATATATATATATATATATATATATATATACTGTTCAGGAGGAATAGTTTTTTGGAGGGCCTGGATTACCCCAAGTGACATCTGAAATGGCTCATATTCATTAGTCTAGTCCCTGCACAGATTTTCCCTGGCTTGGGTCTCTGGCTCAGTCTTTAGGAGGTGATTCGCCCCAGAGCCTTGGTGTCTGAAAGAGCATTTTAATTTCTACACTGCATTCTCTACAGACACAAAAAAGCTGTTATCATTAACTGAAATATTAACTAGCTCCCACAGATTAATTTTGGATTACCGGAAAATATGTTCTGGATGGGCAGCTCTGGATAAGTGAGACCACACACTTTGTTCTGAGTTATTTCCTTTGCTTGTGGACACTTCTCAGCAAGGCAGCTAGAAGGGCAGTTAGTTATATTTGTATAAAGTGAATTTCCATGGGAGATATTGATGTTGTCACTACTGTAAGGAAATTCAAATACACTGATAATAGTAGTGCCCCATGAATTCCTTCCCAGAAGGGAGGTTGGAACAGCATTGTCCAATCTGTATCATGTGACCATTGAGCTAGTCCAAGCTGAGATTAAAAAAAAAAGTACAATATCACATTAACAATTTAAAAAATGTTGATTACATGCCAAAATGCTAATGTTTGGACATGTTGTGCTAAATAAAAATATTAATTTCACCTATTTCTTCTTACCTTTTTAATGTGGCTATTAGAAAATTTAAAATGTGTGGCTTGCATTATATTTCTCTTGAGCAGTATTAAACTGGACATTTCACTGAGATACAATGTGGCCAAAAGAAAGTACAGAGTATACTGAATTATAGGGCTAGAGGAAAATTAGAATTCCATGGTGACTGACCACAAAAGAAGTGGATGGCGGCAAAACAAGACTCAGAATCATTTGGCAAAACTCATAGTAAGAAATAACTACCGCAGGGCTTTTCTGAGTGTAACAGATCATTTTCAAACTCAAGAAAAACAAATAGACAGTTATTTGGCCACCAGAGTGGACAGAACATTTGAGAAAACAAAAGGAATAGCATAGCTATATCTCACTTTAGTAGAAATCTGAAGTACCTTCTTATAAATTCAGCTGTGTATTGTAAGCCCTAGAACAACTACTAAGACAATAACAAAAAAGTGAAAAAAAAAATCTTTAAAGGAATTAAAATGTTACACTAGAAAATATTCACTTAACGGAACAGAAGGCAGAAAAAGAGAAACGGAAGCAAAAAGAGGTGTGAGGCATACAGAAAACAAAAGTAAAATGGCACACATACCATATTTTGTCATGTATAATGCACTTTTTTTTGGCCCAAATTTGTGAGGGAAAAATAAGGAAGCACATTATACATGCATAGTACTAATTCTGCATCTATACAAATGTTTTTTATTCTTTTATTTGTACATATGAGTTAAAAGTGTAACTCTAGAAATCAATGACGATATCCGTATGCAAAATAATACCCTGGAATATGATCATCGGTTTTGAGTTTTTGGCCTTCTAAGATGCGTAAATATTGTAAATTTGTTACCGGTACATAAAATTTCTTGTACCTTATATCTGTTCTTGTGTTTTGTAATTATTTGTTACATAAAATTTCTTGTACCAACCACAATATGCTTAAAATATTAATAAATGTTAAAATTCCTTTATAATACCAAAAAAAAGTACCTAAATGTAAACAAATAAAAATTTGAATTATAACATTAAAATGAAAGGGTTTTTTTTTACCCCTGAAAGTTTGGGCCAAAAACGTGGGTGCACATTATACATGGGGGCACATTATACAAGGCAAAATACAGTAAATCCTGTAATATCAGTAATTACATTAAAGATAAATGCATTAGATATTCCAGTCAAAAGAGAGGTTGTCAAATTGGATAAAAAAAATATACATCTATATGCTATCTATCTGTGACACATTTTAGATTCAAAGAAACAAATAGACTGAAAATAAAAAGACAGAAAAAAGATATATCATGCAAACAGTAACCATAAGAAAACTGAAGTAGCTATATAGTATCAGAAAAAAATAGATCAACAATATTATTAGTGATAAAGAGGAACATTTTAAATTGATAAAAGGGTCAATCCACCAAGAAGTATAACATTTATAAACATATATATTTAACAAGAGAGCCCTAAAATACATAAAACAAAAACTGACATAATTTGAGAGGAAAATAAACAATTCAGCAATAATAGAGGGTTCAATAATTCACTTTCAATAATGGACAGAAAAACTAGGCAGAACGTCAACAAGGAAATAGAAGACATGAACAACACTATAAATCAAATAGACCTAACACACATCTATAAAACACTACACCCAATGATAGCAGAATACACATTTTCCTCAACTGCACATGGAACATTCCCAAGGACAGACAAAGACAATAGCCTCGACAAAAGAATAGGAACTGAAATCATACCAAGTATGTTTCCCAACCACTATGGAATGAAATAAGAAACCAATAACAGAAAAAAAATTAAGAAATCAACATATATGTGGGAGTCAAACCACACACACCTAAGTAACCATATATGTGGGAATTAAACAATACACTGGTAGGTATGTTGTCTCTAACACCTTAGTATGAAAGGATCAAACAAAAAAATCACAAAGGATATGACAAAATACTTTGATATTAATAAAATGAAGAAATATTATACCAATACATATGTGCTGCAGCTAAAGTAGTACACAGAGGATCATTTATACTTGTAAAAAACTATTTTGGAAAAAAGGATCCCAAATCAATAACCTAAACTGTCACCTTATAACAGGAAAAGAAGGGCACCTTAAAGCTATACCAAAAAGAAGAAGAAAATACACACAATGGGATTTATAGATGATGTAATACAGAATTGTACACCTGAAATCTACGTAATTTTACTAACAATTGTCACCCCAATAAATTTAATTTAAAAAAAAAAGAAAATACTAAATTAGAGCAGAGTTTAATGAAATCAAGAAGAGAAAAACAATAGTGAAAAATCAATAAAATCAGAAGTTGGTTCTATAAAAAAGGCAACAAAATTCATAAACCTTTAGTTAGACTAACCAAGATAAAAAGTCGAAAGACTCAAATTGCTATAATCAGGAATGAAAGAGGGGATATTACTATCAGTCTTACACAAATAAAAAGGGTTTTAAGGAAATACAAAGAAATACTGTATGCCAACAAATTGTATTACATAGATAAAATGGACAAATTCCTAAAATGACAAAACTATCAAAACTGACTCAGGAAGAAATAGATAATCTGAATAAATTTATAACAAATAGACTGAATTAGCAATTTAAATCTTCCCATAAAGAAAAGCCCAGGACCAGTTAGCCTTATCGGCAAATACTACCAAACCTCTAAAGAAGAATTAATGCCAATCCTTATCAAAATCTTCCAAAAAACAGAAAAAGGAAGGAACATATCTCAACTCATTCTATGAGGCTAGTATTATCATAATACCAAAACCAGACAAAGGCTACAAGAAAACTATAGCCCAATACCTCTTATGAAGATAAATACAAATATCCTCAACAAAATACCAGCAAACTAAACCCAGCAACACATAAAAAGTATCATATACCAAGACCAAGTGAGATTTATCCCAGGAATGCAAGGGTGGTTTAACATCTGATAATGTTATTATTATATTAGGTTGGTGCAAAAGTAATTGTGGTTTAAAAGGTTAAAAATAATTACAAAAATCGCAATTACTTTTGCACCAACCTAATAATTATCATTATTATTTAATAATAAAGGACACATACACATTAAGTGCAGAAGAGGAATTGGATAAAATTCAACATACTTTGATAATAAAAACAATCAACAACCTAGGAATACAAGGGAACTTCCTCAGCCTAATGAAGGGCATTTATAAACACACACACACACACACACACACACACACACACACACAGCTAACACTATACTTAATGGGGAAAGACGGAAGGCTTTCCCTCTAACTTTAGGAAAAAGAGATGTCCATTCTTGCCATTTCTCTTCAACATTGCACTGGAGATTCAACCCATATATTTATGGTTAACTGACTTTTGACAAATGTGCCAAGATCATTCAATGGAGAAAAAATAGTATTTTCAACAAATGGGCTGGGACAACTGAATATCCACATGCTAAAGAATGAAGTTGTACCCCTACTTTCTACCAAATACAGAAAATTAACTTAAAACGGGTCATAGGCCTAGATGTAAGAGCTAAATCTATAAAGTTCTTAGAAGAAAATATACGTGTACATCTCCATGACTTTAGACTACACAATGATTTCTCAGATATGACATACACACAAAAATAGATAAATTGAACTTCATCAAAATCATAAATTTTTGTTTTAAAAAACATTATTAGGAAAGTGGAAAGACATCCCACAGTATGGGATATATTTGCAAATCATACATAAGGGTCTAGTATCCAGAATATATTCTTATAATAATTCCTATAATTCAATAATGAAATGACAAATGACCTAATTAAAAAATTGGGAAAGGATCGCAATAGACCTTTCATCAAAGAAGACATACATCTGGCCAATAAGCACATGAAAATTACTCAACATCATTAGTCTAGGAAACACAAATTGAAACTGCAATGAGATAGCACTTCAAACCCACTAGGATGGCTAAAATAAAAGACAATTGTTTGGTGAGGATGTGGAGAAATTGGAACTCTCATACACTGCTGATTGCTGGTGGGAAAGTAAAATGGCTCTGTTGCTTTGGAAAATAGTTTGGCAGTTTCTCAAGATGTTAAACATAGAGTTACTAATGGTCCACAATTCCACTTTGAGGCATATTCCTAAGAGGAATGAAAACACATCCACACAAAGCTGTGTATGGCTGTTCATAGCAGCACTACCCACACTAACCAAGAAGTGGAAACAACTCAAATGTCTGTCAACTGATAATGGATAAACAAAATGTGGGATATTCATAGAATGGAATATTATTCAGCCATAAAAAGGAATGAAGCAGTGACACATACCACAACATGGATAAACCTTGAAAACATTATTTTAAGCGAAAGGAGCCAGACATAAAAGGCCATATATTGTATGATTTCATTTATACGGAAACGTCCAAAGAGGCAAATGCATAGAGACAGAAAGTACATTAGTGGTTGCTGGGGTGATGAGGGAGAAGGGATGGAGAGTGACAGCTAATTGGTACAGAGTTTCTTTTGGAATGATGAAACTGTTCTAATATTGATTTGGGTGATGGTTGCATAGCTCCATGAATATATTAAAAACCATTGAATCATATACTTTAAATGGGTAAATTGGTGAATGTATTCTATGTGACTTATATCTCAATAAAGCTGCTTTTACAAAAAATGTAATGAGGTAGAATTTACCACTAATCCAATGGGAACAAGGATTTGGACTTGAAATTAAATTGATTTAAAAATAAAAGATGCTCAGACAATGGGGTATCATTCAGCATTAAAAAGAAATGAGCTATGAAACCATGAACAGGAATGGAGGAACCTTAAATGCATATTACTAAGTGAAAGAAGCCAATCTGAAAAGGCTACATTACATCCTGTATGATTCCAATTATATGACTTTCTGTAAAAGGAAAAAAACCATGGACACCATAAAAAGATCAGTGGCTGCTAGAGGTTAAGGGGGAGGAAGGTATGAATAGGCAGAAAACAGGATTTTTAGGGTTGTGAAACTGTTTTGTATGTTACTATAATGAAAGATACATATCACATTTGTCCAAACACACAGAATGTACCACACCAAGAGTGAACCCTAATGTAAACTGCGAACTTTGGGTGATAATGATGTGTCAGTGTAGATTCATTGATTGCAACAAATGTACCACTCTGGTTCTAAATGTTGATAGTCGGGGAGGCTCTGGGTGTGTGGGGGACAGGAGGTATGTGAGAACTCTCTGTACTTTCTGCTCAATTTTGTTATAAACCTAAAAGTGTTCTAAAAATAGTCTATTATTTCAAAAAAGAAAGCCAAAATAATAATAATAATACAAGATGCACTCCTTCTTATACTTCTGACTTTGGGGGTAGAGATTCATGCTCTCTATACTATTGATGGCTCCTCAGTGTCCCAAGAACAAACTGCATTCCCCTTTAGCTTGATATAAGAGAAGAATTAAACACCTACTGTATGTAAGACATTGTATACTAGGGGAAGAGGAGAGAATGATAGTCTCACACACTAAAACTAATGCTTGATTTAAGAAAATGACAAGTAAGTCATAGTTGAGACATACTGTATTTTTCCGTATTTTTTAAAATCTAGAATTTGCGACTTATTTGTATTGTGCTAGAATGAGTGCGACAATGATTATATTAAGTAAATACGGCAGAGGGTATGTACCCAGAAAAAAATCATTTAAAAATGGCCTGATTCACTTCCCATCTTCCTTTTACTCCCTGAAAACTCCCTTCACTTCCTCCCCCATTGCTTTCTCCTTTCCCTCATCGGAAGAAATAGAGGGATAACCCAAATACTAAGAATCAGAAAGATAGTTGCCATTCATTTTAAAGGGGGAAGAGACTCTGACTAGGCAGGATGGATAAGAACAGACCAGAAAATTTAGGAATTTAATAGAAGGATAATATCTAAATCAAGGGGATATCATTAAATTACACCGAAGATATGTAATACATATCTATTCATTTTTATACCAACCTAAATTTAATCATCATTTAACAGTGGTACCCAGCACAAGCAATTTAGCATTATACAGCACAACACACTCTAAAACAAAGAAGCCATAAACACAGCTTGAGTCCTCCCTCTTCTCCCAAGGATTTCAGCACTAAACCCGAGGAAAAGAAGATGAATGCTAACAATCCCCATCATGAATTTAGATATATCACATTGTCCTTTATTCACGAGTCTTCTGTGAAGACCACTGTGAGCAGGTAGAAAACTTGTGTATTCAACATGGTCTGCCTGGCTAGGAATCAATCCACCTCAACATCCGGGGAAAACATGATTGATCATCCTGGTTATCAGTGGCAAGGGTTGGGTGAATAGAAGCAGAAGCCTTATAGCCACACAGGCTGAATAAACTTGTTCAAAGACACACCAAAAACATACCCTCAGCAACTTTAAGTCCGTAGGAGAAATATGGAGTACCTGGAAAAGCAGTCTCCCATGAAAGATCATCCTAACATTAGAGGAAAAAAATCCAGAAATTCTGCTACAACCCAACTGGTTCACTTTCTTGAAACAGATTCCTGATTTTTGTGTTTCCAGTTCCTGGCACAGGATCTTTGTCATAGGAGTTCAGTAAATATTTATCAATGATGGTGAAGCTAATGAGAGAACCCCCAAAATGAACACCCCATGTGAGGGAAGACCAAGGAAGAAAAGGCCCCTCTGTCTCACAGTATATGAAATAAATCACATTACATGTCAGATTCTATAGGGCTGTGTGCTAGGCATTATTGCTAATTTTCATAGTAGTTTAAGAGGTTGGCATTTTTATCCCCATTCAATAGATGAAGCAACTAAGGTTCAGGGAGATTTTACACTATGCCCATGGTCACTAAGATAAGGAATGGCTGAGCAAAGATTCACATCCTAACTCCTGAAGCCCACGTTCTTCCTAGTACATCACACAACCTTTCCTTATTTAGCTCCTTGAAATACCAAGCTGACACATTCCTGGGCAGGGTATCGACTCACCTTTCCATCTTGAAAGTTTTGCTCTTAAAAATCTCTATGGTGTTATTAAAAATGAGTGTTTGTTGTACTTTATTATACCTGGTATCTTGAAGAGTCTTTGGTCAATGATAATCAGAGCTGAGACAATACTGAATGGGGTTTTCATAGCAGAGCAGTTTCAGTGATGCATTAATTTTTTAAAATCAATGGATTACAGATTCAGAAGAAATGGTGGGGGAGGGAACAGACTTTAAAACATGATAAACACAGATGTGTGAGGGAAATGTTTCCACCAGTGTGTATTCTTTCACCCTCTGTGATATGGGGCTTGTTAACATCCTTTTCATACTGAAAGGAAATATAACATGTACTCTACAGCTTCTATCTGTCAAGTTAGATTATGCCAATTTATCGCAATTATTGCTTTATTTTTAATCAGAGTAAGGACACTAATTTAATTTCCTGCTCTTTTGTCTAGAGTACTTTATGTCTAGAAAACTTGTGAAGAGACTGTTCAAAGGTGATTTAAAATGTTCATCATATTTCATAAAAATGTGCTAGAAGGTTGCTACAGTCAATATACCCATTAATTTTACATTAATAAATTTTTTTTTAAAGATCTTATTGGGGAAGGGGAACAGGACTTCATTGGGGAACGATGTGCACCTCCAGGACTTCTTTTTTCAGGGTCAAGTTGTTGTCCCCCCAATCCCAGCCGTGGAGGGTGTCATTCAGCCTCAAGTTGTCATCCCTTCAATCCTAGCTGTAGAGGGCGCAGCTCAGCTCCAGGTCCAGCTGCCGTTTTCTAGTTGCAGGGGGCACAGCCCACCAACCCCCGTGGGAGTCGAACCGGCAACCCTGTGGCCGAGAGGACACGCTCCAACCAACTGAGCCATCCGGGAGCCCAGCAGCAACTCAGCTCAAGGTGCCGTGTTCAATTTCAGTTGCAGGGGGCGGAGCCCACCATCCCTTGCGGGACTCGAGGAACCGAACTGGCAACCCTGTGGCTGAGAGCCCCCCAGCCCACGTGGGAATCGAACCGGCAGCCCCCGGAGTCAGGAGCACGGAGCTCCAACCACCTGAGCCACCGGGCCGGCCCCTACATTAAGAAACTTTTAAGGGGAATGGGATATTTGTGTAAATCAGAAACTCAGTAACCACAGCACTCCTTCCCTGTTTGGAAAGAGCTCTTTACAGGGTTTGATGCATAATAAGAAAGTCACAGAGTTTGATAGTTCACCATTCTTTGGATTTGTGATCTGAAAGGGGGAAAATGGAGGTGCCATAAATCTTTTAAAGTATCTTTTAAACCTGAGCTCATCAAAAGTGGACTTTTTTAGAAAAGGTAAATGAAATAGGTCCTGATCCTGAGGGAAGCCTGAGTTCCAAGCAGATTTTTAAAAATTTAATCGGCATTTGTACAAATATGAGGAAAAGCAGAGAAAAAAGCTAAGCCCATTGGAAGTTTACATGTAATTTTCAAGGCCACAGGTAGGAAACAGGATGAATAGTAACTGAAAGAATAGGCAGGAATGAAAGACCCTTAGCAAGGTCCTGGCTTCCATTCTGCTTCATCCCCATCAGCTAAATCAACTTCAACTTACACCTATCTGCAGAGGGAGCCAGTCTCCACCCACACATTCTAAGACTGGGCTTGACCCTGAGCAATAGGTGACCCTCAGGAGCTCCTGCAGTAGAGAGCAGCTGAAGCCTCCTTGTAAGCTGGCACCCACTTCCAAGTCCCTGTGGCCTCAGTTCTTTAACCTGAAAAATGGTACTAATGGTAATCCCCTCCTTATCAGGATTATCTTAAATATTAAATGAGCTAAGCCATGTAAAGAGCTTAGAACTGGGTGTGGCCCATAGCAAGTGCTTAATAAATAATCACTCTCCTTATCATTACCTTCTTCATTGCACAGATTAAGTTACTTTTCTAAAACCTCTACCCCATGGTAGCACACGGCAAAGACCCTATTATCAATATTCTGATCCCTGGACTGATGTTATTTCCACTACGAAACTTCCACAGCAGGTGATTTCAGAAGCACCAAAAGGTCCTACTTATACTTAAGCATTTCCCCCTACAACTGAGTCACAGTGACTGAGATCTCCATCTTTGATAACTCTTTTGAAGGGTTTTCTGGCAATACATAATTTGCTAAGTGAACTGTGTCTGTTTCCCAGAAGAGGGAACACATTAGAGAACTAGAAGCAGAAATGGGCCTCCTGTGATGACTGAACCATGATCAAACATCATCATTTTAAACCAAGTATGGGGCCTGAATGAATAAGACACTGAGTAAAGTACAATTTTGAAAGAGAGGGAGAAGGCACAGGCTTCGAAGGGGTTGGTCAGAAGTGGGGCTGGGTGGCTAGGGAAAAAGGACAAATGTCTTTCAAAAGAGCTGAGAGGAATTCCTTCACAAATACTCTTAGGTTTCATCCCATGAACCTGAGTCTTGAACTTAAATCTGACCATCTGTAATTTTCTAGAAGCATAAAGAGAAACCCACACCCAGAACTCAGAAATATGTATAGGTCGACAAGTTGATTTCCATGTCAAATCAAACACTTGCTGAGTTCTACTTCATGAAATTTAACGATAAAAATAATTTATAGCATAAGCTTGAGTTAGAAAAAGAGGGGTTCATCTATTAACTCTATAAGAATACCAAGATCGACTTTTAAAAATCATACCTACAATTTTTTTTCTTTGGAAAATAGGATAGCACATTAACTTCAAGCAGTGCTCAGGCTGCATATTTTATGAGGTTTATTTGTACTGCATATCTTTGATGGGCTCTATTTGTGACTGAAAGTACAAACATACTGATTAAAATCACTCTTTCCTACATTTGGGAACAAAATTAATTATCTGCAAAAAGCAGAAAGCCTTAGATAGACTCTCAGTCAGTAAATGATAATAGACAGCGCCCAAATATAATGACTCCGTTTCCTACTTTATCTGTTTCAGGCATTCTGAGTGGAATGTAAAAAGAAAAACTTAATTCACTTTCTGAATAGTCTTCAGAAAAGATTTGAACTAGGTAATAAGGCAGCAGCAACCCTTCTGCAACCCCCAGCCCCAGTAGGAAACATGAAAGCAGTCTTTATGGGTTATGTACGTCCCAAAAGGACATTTTTTTTTGTCTTCTAGAGTCCAGCATTGCTTTTATTGATTTTTGTTTTACTTTATATAGTAATTCATTTGAATGATATGGTTAATATTTATACATGTATTATTTTACCAGCTGTTTTATAATATGTTTGTTTGTTTTTTAAATTAAATTTATTGGGGTGACAATTGTTAGTAAAATTACATAGATTTCAGGTGTACAATTCTGCATTACATCATCTATAAATCCCATTGTATGTTCATCACCCAGTAAGGGGGGTGGGGGGGGAGGTGAGGGTAAGGGGGATCGAATATATGGTGATGGAAGAACTGACTCTGGGTGATGAATATAATATGTTTATATGTTGTATTTGAAATGCTTTATATACGTATCAATTCCAGTTTTTTATTTTATGAAATCTTTTTTACAATGTTATAGAGGTATATTTTTGGATTTGTACAATTCATCCATTTCAAATATACAATTTATTGATTTCTACTAAATTTACCAAGGTGTGTAACCATCACCACAAACCAGTTTTTAGAACATTTTCATCACCTCGATAACATCCCTCATGGCCATTCCAGCATTGCTTTTGTGAAGTCTGATGCATTCTGAACCTCAAACCCCAAAGGAACATTTTTAAAGGAAATTAACAAGTCTGTACTTTAACCAAAACAAAGGTTATTTGTCTTTCCCTATTAATGCGCCCCCCCCCCGCCCCAACATGGAAAGGAATGGTAAACTGTGAGACCTAGTATAGTACCCAGCACTAGCACTCAGAAATTTTTGGCTGCTGGTACATAATAATGAAGTTTTGAAGTTTGTATTTCATCTTATAAAGGTTGGAACACACTGAAAGAAATCTGCCCCAAATTACATCATCTTGGTGTTTTGTGAAACTCTTTATTACAGCAAATGTTATAACTACCCCCTCTCTTGAGGAAATTAGTATACTACAGTACAACTTCATTTAAAAATGCTTCTGTGCTGTTCAAGATATGTTTTCAACCTTTCATGTGGGGGTGGGGGGATTGCCTTTTAAAAAAACAGTCCAAGTAGAAAGCATTTTCTGCCAGAGACCTGAGTAAGATAGCAAGATGCATAGGTGTAAGAGGTTAGTGAGCCAAGGTTGCCTGTGGTGCTATTGTGAGTGAATGATGTCATACTACAGTTGCCAAGAGTAACCTTAGTCCAAGTGGGGAAAAAAGAATCACAGAGGAGTCACACTGTGTACATGACTCCATGTATTCTGTGGCATTTCAGGTTTTGCAATGCAAATGCAATGGAAGTGCAATGGAAGAGAAAACCTCACTCAGCCAAGTCACTTAGCAATACAAACCCCTGACCCCAGACCCTGAATAAGCAAGAAAGGAAATGATAGCTTCGAGACCAAAAGGGAGAGCAATAGAGTAGTAGAAGGAGTCCCAAAGGAACAGAGTTTGCTCCTAACCAGAGGCAACAGTCAGGTGCCCCTTTCATACTTTCTTTTTCAAGTATTCCCTGAATAACTGAGAGAACTGCTATTGTTCTGTCTTTGGATGTGCCTTCGGCTACCCTCCAACATGTGGCACGTAGCCCTGCCTTTTGGCCAAGTAGTCCGGGCTGAGCTAAGTGTCTGCACTAACTTCAAACTTCCTTGCGTGATCCTCTAAAAGCATTGTGAACTTGAGAGGTTCTTGCAGCCATCCAAGGTTGGGGGATCATGTGTTGCAAGACAATTTTCCATGGGTCTCATGTTTCTGCATGTCTTATAAAAAGAGGCACTTTCCCCCCAGACTATCTTCTTCAAGTATCTTTATATAGTGAACAGCCTTAGAAAACAGAGGTAGCATCTCCAGAGAAAACAGCAAGCAGGTTTACAACCCATTATAAAAGATCTGAGTTCCCTAAGCTCAAGGCTCCTCTTCAGTAATGCAACTCACTGAGTGTGCAGGCGTCATCTGGCCCTCTCTGCCTTACCCCACGGGAACTGGAGCTCGTGGATCTGGCATCAATGCTGATACTCTGGCTACTGCTATTGCTGTGAGAAATAAACTATCCTTCATCTCTGAGCCAGTCATCTCATGTCTTGATCCAGCATCCATGAAACTGTGTTCAGCTAACTTGTTAGCTTGCAATTAGGGTAAAAATCAGAGACCTTTCACAGTTCTTGAAGACATGTTCCGGCCGTATCAATCCACACACCACAGAAAGGAGAAAACACTTCTTTCTAACGATTCAAAACATAAAACAACTGGTAGTCACACTGCCATTTCTTGCAAGGGCAAAGGCAAGTAATTCTAGATTCGTGAAGAGCCCACCTAATTTCCTAATATGACTCATAATGTATATAATTTCAGGATGAAGCATTAAAGCTTCCCTTGTGTGACCAGTGCTTGAAAATTGCACTGAAGTTAACATTTAGTGCCTAAAAGAGGTGTCAATTTTTTTCATTTGTATTCTTCTCTTCAATAAATAGGTAATCTATGTTTAAAAACTACACATTCTCCCTAATGGGAAGCTATTTTTATTGTGAATGAAAAAAGGATAGCAGCCTATAAACATTTTTGCCTTTCCAGATATGGACCTCATACAAATAAAGTTGCTTACCACAGTTCTAGATGCTAACTTTCAGACACTAATTAGGTAGTAGTGAGTTATTTACTTGTTTTTATCACTTTGAAATCACTTGGTACTGAAAACAGCTTGTATGAATTCAGACAAGGTATCTCCATCTGAGACTAAAAAATGAAAGTCCAAATTGATAGCATGAGGAGGAAAACACCGACATTCTGACACCTGAGAAATAACCTCAGCCTTCAAAAGCAGAGAGGAAGGTAAGGCTAATCTTAGAAATTCTGATGAGTTACAGTCACACAGACAGCAAAATACAAGAATTTGATAGAGTCAATTATTATTGAGGATCAACAGAGAATCTTCCCCAGAGCTTCCTAGCACACATAAATAAATACTGACTTTACCAAAGATATCTTCAGAAATTCTAGCACAGGAAATGGATGTACTTGGATACCAGAGTATCTCAGTAGGCAACATTACTACTAAGGAAATGCCATAATGGAGACCTGGATGTACTGTTAAGGTCCAGAATCAAAGACAAATGCACTAAAATCTATCTATTGGTTCAACGGACAGATTCCAAACATTGCAACTGGAAGATAGCCTATTCCTCACCAGTAGTATTACTCATACCGATTCTAGGTAACATCATTTCACTGTGTCACTGGGTCTTCCATCACCTACACAAACATTCCTTCTTCCCCTAGAAATTATTCTGTGCCTTTAAGTGTTATGAAGACTAAAGATCTCATACCTTTCAGTACTTCATTGGGAAATACTATAGCAAACGTCTCCAAGGAGGGAGAATGAATTAAAAAACTGATTGTGCAGCTGGAAAAACAGTAGAGAGTAATACAGGATATTAAACAAGATCATCAAAACCTACTTAGTCCATGTTTGGGGAATGAAGATTCTGATGAAGGGAGAGAAGAACTATTTGAGAGAGCAATATAGAGTAATGGTTAAAAGCATGAGCTTCGGAGTCAGACACATCCGGCTTTGAATCTTAGCTCTGCTACCTGCTAGCCAAGTGACCCCTGAGAGCAGCAACCGAGTCATGGTCATCTTTCCAGCCACTGCCTGCAACCCCCATGTCTATCAGAGTGTTTCCACAATTAGATGCTCAATACACGTTTCCTGAAATTAATCTTATTTCAGAGAGTGCTAAAATAAAGATCACAATGAGGAAAGAAAGGGAGACAGAGTGGTGTTAGAAAAGGTTGCAATTTTGCGCAACATTGAATGGAGCATGTAACAAGCTGAGGTAATGAAATTGTGGGAGAGGAAGCACTAACGCTGAGAAATTCTGAGATGAATCAATAAAGAAAGTACATGAGTAGAAATGGAAAAATAAAAGTGCTAACAGCCACGTGAGGATATGTGAGCAACTACTTTGGGGGGGTAAAGAAAATAAATGAAATCATCATAGAAAGTTTTGGGAAACGTTCTGGGAGAGCAGTAAACATCCAACATGCTGATTATTACTCATTTAATCAGGAAATGAATTATAATGTGAAATGTACAATGGTTATGTGTATAATCCATACACAGGTAATGACAATCAAAATTATTTCAGAAAAAAAATCATTTTAAAAAGAAGGTTGTAGCATTCAACAATTTGGGTGGAGTGTAACAACAATGTTGAAAATATATGTCTTGAAAACAACATATTTATATTTGCTTCAAGTATAAAGTATAGAATTCAATAATGTACTGGTAAATTTAGCAGAGATATTCTCACCCAAATACTATTAAAGACCTACTTGATACTTACTTGGGGCCAAGATATTTAACCTAGTTCACAAATGTAGATGGAGAATCAAGATGCATCTATTTTCAGTCCCATCATTAATATTTTCTTGGGCTTTCCTGTACAAATTTTCTCTCTCCTTCCCTTGTTCTCCCTATTCTCTCTCTCTCTCTCTCTCTCTCTCTCTCTCTCTCTCTCTCTCTCTCTCTCTCTCTCTCACACACACACACACACACGTATGCACACGTACACACACATACATTTTCATACATTATTTTTATTCATTTCTTTGGACTAAAATAACATTAAACATCTTGGCACTTAAAAATAAGTTTAAGAAAATCTCATTGTCAACTTGGAACTCAGAAAAATGGAATAGAGTACTGGACCAGAGCTTAGTGAGAACCTGCCATGTGCCTCAAACTCTGGCCAGGTATTTTGAACCTATCATTTCATTTAATCCCATAAAGCAACCCCATTTTATAGATGAGGAATCCGAGCTTTGCCATTAACTGTCATTCACTTCTAACCTCTGGGCTTTACCTTATCTTCCAAACAATGTGACTGGATTTGCTCCCACAAGAATATCAGAATCAACTGGGGAACTTTTTAAATGACAAACTCCCCGGTTTCTCCACAGACTTTTGGTATCAAAATCCTCAGGAGTGGACTCCAGGAATCTATTTAACAAGTTCCCCAGGTGATTGTGATGGTAAGCGAAGTTTGGGGACTGGATGCTTACCACCTCCAGGAGTGTTGCCAGTGACAACACCCCAACATTCACTTACATACCTTCATTTGGTAGTCTGAAGAATCGAATATATGGTGATGGAAGGAGAACTGACTCTGGGTGATGAACACACAATGGGATTTATAGATGATGTAATACAGAATTGTACACCTGAAATCTATGTAATTTTACTAACAATTGTCACCCCAATAAATTTAATAAAATAAATAAATAAAAAATAAAATAAAAAAAGAGAAAAAAAACAAAAACAAAAAAGAACTGAAAACTAGCTCAGGGAAAACTAAAGCATTAACAGGTCATTCACTTAGAAGGCCAAAATGTTCTGGAGTACATGGTAGCCACCAAAACAACTGGGCAAAATCCCTGTATGGCAGACCTCATGGCACAGCTTATAGCTAACTAAAAATGCTATCTCAACAGAGCTCAGGAAGAGCATATTTTCAAAAAATATCTCTCACCACAACCTCAAGTAGGACTGACTGGTAGCGTTTTACATTTATCACAACAGAAAAGCGAGGGAGTTACAGCAAAATCTCATTAATGCTTCAGTTTTGAATCGACATTTGCTTTGGGGCATCCTGTGGGTTTGTTAACATGAATAGAGTTTTGCAGTCTACTCAGCCCTCACTTCCCCTCTCCCCCCATGCAAATGGTCCAGTCTCTTTCTGGCCCATACACAGTATGGGCCAGGTCATACCTGGTCAATGACTCTCTCACCTTCACCGTTTGGTATATATTACTTAGAGCTGGTGATCATAAAACAGTAACAAGGCAGAGTTTACATATGCTTTCTGTTCTAGTTCACGCATTCCCGGGGGAAGGCAGACTTCACGCTCTCATAACCAGCTGGGAGCTGGGAGCAATCAGGTCCTTAATGGCCAAAACAGAAAGGGACTGCATCACTGAGCACCTCTTGACAGCCAAGGCTTTTCTTCCTGAATGATAATGACATGAAATGTACTCCCTCTATGTGTCCGCACATCCACATGCCCACACTCAAGAAAGTGTGCACCTAAAATATAGCAGGTTTGGCACCTGAAATAGCTCTCCAATTTAAGTTCACGATGTCTTTGCAAAATCCTAATGGAGCTTTTAGAGTGAAAATCTGGGAGGGTCTAATGGGAGACAGACGGGTATGGTGGAAAGAGCGCTAGCTAGATTATAGCAGCAGAAGAACTTGGATTCTACTTCTGGCTTTTCCATTAATCATGTAACTTCGGGCAAGCCTCCCTGTGCTTTATTTCTTCATTTGTAAACCAATCGGATTGGACTAGCTAATCTCTCATGGCCCTTCAAACATTCATATTACAGTGAAATGTTCACTATGGTGAAATGTATTCAGCTGCAACTAGACTGACCCTTTCAAGACTTAAGAACTATGTCTTGGGTAATTTTGAAGACCCAGTACCTGGCAAAGTGCCATGCACAAAGCAGATGCTTAATAAAATTTACTAAATAAACCTTTATGTTTAGAGCCCAATCAAAACCTTGTACTTAATCCCGTATCAGCTCCCTACCCTATTTGTTGTGTTTAAAAGCACTACAGAAGAATACAGATTTTCAAGATCAATTATGCTGCTGTCAAGTGACCATCAGAGGCAACCTTTAAACACTCCTACCATACCCTGTCTTCAATGTTGTCTCCCTATTTTTCCTGTTATTGAAGACATTTCCACACCCCTGTCACCCTTGTTCTGTGTCTGACATATAGTGAGCCCTCAATCAATATAAGGTTAATGAACATATGAATGCACTGACTTTTCATTTTTTCTAGTTCTGTGAGATTTACTTTTGCATAAGGCCTTGAATTATAAAGCAGTCAAGGGAATAATTAACCATCGAAGAACACTATCGTTAGAAGGGACATTTCTGTTCATTTTGCTATAAAATATTTTCTCAGCAAATGTGTTTTAAATGGCTAAAATTGTGAATGGGGCAATTAGAGCAGCTCCATAAGTAGCCATGCTGTGGGTTGCATCATTTCTGTCCTTCCTAGTTTAATTCACCAAAGAAACCAATTACCCCTATCATTTTGTACTTCCAGAATTCGAAGACAAGGCTAAATGGCCCGATCTGCCATCCATATTCTGGGTAAACAATGGTTCAGAGTACACAGCAGTTGCACTGTTTAGAAGCTAAGAGCATGAGTCAACCAAGCCTACCACGCCTGGGTATAAATCTCAGTTTCTCCCACCTCCACTTAGCTAGCTTTGAGATCTCGAGGAAGGTATTCAATGTCTCTAAGCTTCACTTCCTCCTGTGTAAAATGGGGAAAATATTAGGGCCTATCTCGTGGATTACTGTGAAATAATGTTATGCAAACTGGCCAGCAGAGCACCTGAAATGTAGTAGGAGCCCAACAATGATAGTGGATTAGATGATTGTGCCACCTCCTTTTACAAAGCTGGCAGCATTCAGGAATCAGTCATCACCACCTAGTGGGCTCTGGCTGGCAAGTGTTGGCTGTGTGTTCTGCTCTACATTGAAAAGTGGGTGCCTCCTATGGTTCTGAATATATGCACTCAAGCTTTGCAGGTATAATAACTAACAATGTTGGACTGAAACCAAGCAAAATGCTGCCTTACTTACAGAACTGTTCCACCCACATCACAAATCCCATCAGGCTGACTCGTATAATCAAAGCTGTAAAAAACAACTGTCGGAAAACATGTATATTTTGCCTTGCTTATGATCTTGTGTAGGTTTAATTAGCGGGTTCTAGCTGGGTCTCCTGCATTTGAAGTCACTACTTAAAATAGGAATGTGATATATATGATTAAGAGTATTAGAGCGAAATCAAAATCAGAAAAATTGGTGATATACTGATTAAAGGGAGATCTGATCAATTTCTGAACTGTGGATCTTCCACTGACTATAGCTGGGTGCCCTTGGGCAAGTTACAGTTTCACTGAGCTTCAGTATCCTCATTTATAAGGTGGAAATAATAGCTCCTATTTCACAGGGTTGTCATGAGGATTATGATAACTAACAAGAATGGTAACAGTAGTTAATATTTACTGAAGTCTTACCATGTGCCAGGCACACGTTAAGTTCTTTAACATATGTTATTCCCTATGAAGAAGAGATTATTTTTATATCCATTTTATAAATCAGAAATATGAGGCTCATGAAGATAAAATGATTCACCCAAGGCCCCACAGCAAGCAAGTGGGTGGAGCTTAAATTCAAAGCCAGGCATTATGACTCCATAACCTGTGGTCTTAATGTGCACCTAACTCTGTGAGGTCATTCAGTCCTTCTATCATCCCTTCCCACCCTCTGATCTTTTTCTCACTTCTCTCCATGAGCACTTGCTACTGGCCAGGCTGCCCCATCCCAATAGGACCGAGTTCCTATGAAAACTGTAGACAAGTACTCACGGTGGTGGTCAGCTTTCCTCCATTCTTCTGGACATATTGGATGGAATCATGGATCGTCAAAAAGAGACCAAGCAGTACATTCTCCATGTCGTAGATTCTGTACATGCCATTCACCAGTTCTTCAAGAGACAGAATGTATTCTCTCCAGTACTTGTCAATCTCCACCACACCTGCCATACAGCCTTGCATGACCACATTGCAGTAGCCACCACAAGGCTTAACCATCATCAGTCCTTGGCAGTAAGAGCAGTACCACATCCTGGTGAGCATTCGGCCACAGTCCTTACTGAACTTCAGGTGATCAGTTGTGTTGATCACTTCGATTCCGAGATTCAGGGCCTGGAGGAAGATCCTAGTAACTTGCAGTGACTTGGAAACCTGGGTCATAATAAGCTTGGGGAAATTTCCAAATACTTTCAGGTCACGCCTTGCACCTCGGAGGCACTCATTGATGTCTAAGGCTGACTCAGGCAGGCCCGGGTTCATTAGCTGGGTATAAATGACTGGAAACAGGCTATCAAATAGTTCATTGACCATGTCATCCACGTTGATATCAGAACCCAGGATGTAGAGAGACACATCAGTGAAAAATTCACTCACAAACTCAAAAGCTTGTGGGGTCAGGCTCGGATAGTTGTTTTTGAACATGGCATTGGTGTAGTTCTTGGCATGGCGAACGACAATTTCAAAGGCCTCTGTAAAATAAGAGATCGAGAAATGCCCAAAATTAAAGCATGAAAATCCAGGATGTAATTGAATTTGAGATTTCTCTATTGCTGTGGTGATTAAGGTCCCATTTGCCTTAAACAATTGAATCATATTCATTTCTGGCTTTGCCTCTACTCCTGCAGTTTCTTGCTCCTATAAATCAATTTTTCTTTCTGAGCATGAAGTCCAAACACTGATATGCACATAAATTCTTAAACACACAAATTATATTTCAAATGACAAAAGCCAGGATTCAGTTAACATTTCGGCCTCTCATGAAAATACTGATTAAAAATAGGCTAAATGAGAAGTTATTTTTTCTCTCTCTCATTGATTTATTCAGTTAAAGATAAATTGTATTATAAGACATTTCATTTTTGGACAGAGATAAATACTTGACAACAAACCATATACTATATAAACTCACATAACAATTTAAGCCTGTTCAGCCCTGGAGGAAAGGCAAGTTCCTAGCCAAGAATAAAAACTATCACAAATTTAATCATTTTTTGGTAGATTTTTTTCTCTAGATAACTTTAAAGGGAGTTATCTGACAGATTGCCAGAACTGGAAATGGAATTTATCCCCTAAATGGGTATCTGGGTGGAAAAAAAAACAATCCATGCATTTATCCATACATTTGATATTGAAAATAACACCTCTGATATTTGCAAGCTGAACATCTGGAATGATAATTGCTAGTAACTTCCTTGGTAAGTTCGGCTTCCAAATGCCTTGGAAGCCTTATCTACTCTATAGAGACTACGAATTCAGGATTACATCTGCCGCCCCTACCCCTTGGCCTAGGTCCAATTAGTGTCATTGGTTTGAGAGAGAAAGTAGTAATGTCACCATCTCATTTTCTCCAAACTGAAGCACTCTAGATACAAATTATTCCAAATAACCAGAAGTCTACATTTATATGAGGGAAGAGAAAACAACTACAACAACAGGTTTTTCAAGAAATAAGACAGTTTAAAAACAAACAAAAATAACCAAGTTTCCTGAGACATTTAAAATTAACTTAGTACTATCTTTCATTTCCTTCAAAAGTGCAAAGGTCCATGACAGATGTACTCCAAATGATGCCAATTCATGAGCCTAGAAAAATCCAATTATTACCACTTCCAGACTACTTGAGGGATGGTATTCCAACAGCTCCTTGGGACCACTCAGTCCAGTATCTCACTCATCTGTGGCAGAAATGAACTCTAGGTTGTGCCACTACCATCTGTCCCAGATCCCTCACAAGGTAGAACATGCTTGCTAGATTCTTCCCTTGGGTTTATGACATGCCTGGCAATGTTGAGCAGATGCCAGTGAAATTCTACTGGGATTCCAAGCCCACTTGAAAAAGATAATCTTCATTTTCATCAATTGTTACATGTTCATTTGTTCGTTTTATTTAGGACAATAAGTATTCCTGGAAAGTTTATGTATCTTATAGCAATCTCTTGCTAACCCCGTATGCTACGCAATTCTTGAAAGGTTTAATGAAGCCAAGAGAACATCTAGCACAATATAAAGGACCAGTCTATGAAGTCTTTAAAATCATCAGAAATTTGGAGATTTAAAACTACTCATTCATTTTAATTTCAGCTAGCAATCATTTCTTATATATCCTTAGGCTCAGTGCTAGGTACTAGGTATATGTAAGTGCTGGGTAGATGGAGATAAATGATAACAACATCCTTGCCTTCAAAGTACTCACAAGCTATATGGTTTAGCGTTTACAAAGCATTTCCAAGTATATTATATCTACTTTTTGCAACAACCTTTTGAATTTGGTATTGCAAATCCCCCCTATAAATTGAGGTTCAGCAGAATTTAGGCACTTTCCAGGGTCACACAACTGCAAAATAAGTAGTCAACTCAGATTAGTGTCTCCCAGCAATAGTTCCACTCTAGCTGCCCTCGGCCCTATAGCCAACACACATAATTTCAAACATCTTTGTAGGAAAGTTAAGTTCATCTTGAAGCTCATTATTTTCCCATTGGCTTCTCCTCCATGAATGGAAATGTATTAGAAGAAATTGCAGCCGAAAAACCAACAAAGCAGAGTCTTCTTTCACCTTTGCCTTGGTGCAGCATGAGGTAAGAGAAAGAAGACTGCTGTTGTGATGCTACACTGTAGATCTCAATCATCTAAGCTACCCTAAAATGTGAATTCTCTAAAAGGCAAGTTTCATCTCTAGCACAGTGCATTTATTCTCTAATGTACAAGATATATGACAGTGAAATCCCAAAGACTGTACTGCCATAACCTTTTTCTTAAGTTTCTGTTACTAGCACTGTTGAATCAATAGAAAAAGAAAATGACAAAAGATCATGAATTTTTCTGCAGAAAGAATAACAACAACGCATATTGCAGGGGGGAAGGGCTAGGGGTTCATATCTAACCTCAAGCTTACATGTGCTCCCTGTTCCAACTTTCACAGCTCAGAATCCACTTAGCACATCTTTGGGTTTTGTCCAACCCCCTTACTTCTATAGCACAGGACAATAGACCAAACCATAACTGCTCAAGCGAAGGCTCCTTGGGGACTTATAGGACCGAACACTACGTGAAAAGTGATGCTCGGCTTGAGGTTGGCAAGTTGAAGTTTCATGAAATGAAACCAAGGGCTAGAATTACTGCAAGGAAGTTAAGTTCGTCTTTTTGTTTCTTTTTTTGGGGGGTGGGGCGGGGTCAGATAATAATGTACCCTTAAAGGTAGGGGAGGTTTCCCTCCGTTTTTTTCCTGGAAACAAGTCAAGAGTTATATCCAGGAAAAATTGGAACAATGTAAAATCAGAAAAATTGGCACTGAACCGAAAATATACTAATTTTTTTTTTAATTTTATTAAATTTATTGGGGTGACAATTGTTAGTAAAATTACATAGATTTCAGGTGTACAATTCTGTATTACATCATCTATAAATCCCATTGTGTGTTCATCACCCAGAGTCAGTTCTCCTTCCATCACCATATATTCGATTCCCCTCACCCTCATCTCGCACCCCCCACCCCAAAAGCAACAAAAGAACAAGACAAACAAATGAGAAACAGAAACTAATTTTTGTTTTATAATAAAAAGATAAATTATACAGACAAATAGATCTAATAAATTGAATAAGTACACATCCCTATATAGCAAGGTTTCTAGATTTGTAGATACCCCCAACACCATCCCGGTCACCACTATTTGGACACATTCTTGTGTTGTCAATATCCTCCTTAAATTATGGTACTCAAAAAGAGACACAATTCTCCAGATGTGGTTTGATATGTGAGGTGTGCAATCAGGCTATTTCCTCTCTTTAAAGGTTCAGTGACTTCTACTAGCCCCACCTACCCCACCCCACCTAGTAGGACATAGAGCCGGTCACTGTAGCAATATGACAGTCTTTACTACTGTGTTTCCCAAAAAATAAGACCTAGCCAGACAATCACCTCTAATGTGTCTTTTGGAGCAAAAATTAATACAAAACCCAGTCTTATTTTACTATAATAAGACCGGGTAGAATAGAATAGAATAGAATAGAATAGAATAGAATAGAATAGAATAGAATAGAATAGAATAGAATACCTGGTCGTATATTAGTTTTTGCTTCAAAAGACGCATTAGAGCTGATGGTCTGGCTGGGTCTTATTTTTGCGGAAACACAGTATTTGTTGCTGATGTTTCTGTATTCAGACCTATACAAAAACAAATGTGTTTTCATGGCCTTTTCAGTAGAAGGCTGGATATTTTTAAAAAGGAGAGCATACTTGTAGTTGGAAGGGAGGAGTAAATGAACCATTGAGCTCCCATCAAGCCCTCAAGAATAAGGTAGTCCTTACAGAAGCAGGTTACTTTTTTCAAGTCAGTTTTTCGAGCATTGTAAGAATGGCAAATACTTTATAAGAAGAACATTTTAAATTCCTAGGATAAATGCCACATAGTGGGTGGGGCTCGAAATAGTTCTTATTTTCAAGCGCAGGTACCTTAATGGAAAAAGAAAACTGAATTCATAAGGTACCTGCAATGTATATGCCAGGATCTGTGATAAATTTGCTCACATATGTCCTCTCATTTAATTTTAACATAACCATGTGTGTTTGGAATTATTTTTATTTGACTGGGGAGGAAACTGAGGCTCAGACAGGGGAAGTGAATCACACAAGGAAATACCTCTAGTTAAATACTAGGGCTGGAATTTGAATGTAGGGCAATGTAACACCAATTGCACCCTTACTAATTCCACAACATGCTTGAGTCTTGAAAACTAGATGTTGGGAGTTTCTGGTCTCAGCTCCAACATATAAAGAGCTTGGATGTCATCATTCTCAATAACAAGACAATAGCTTAACAAATTGAAAACCAGTGATTCTTCTTAGACCCATCAGGGGATTGAGATCACAGGGCAAACTGCCACTCCAAAATCTGGGAACAGACAAATTACAGAGAATCATGGCTGAGATCAGCTTACCTGGAGCAGAAGCAGCTAGAGCCATAAACTAGTATGAACGCTTAAATGGTAATTTCTACAAGTTGATATTTGAAGCTGAATACAGACTAGCTTGAGAGTTAAAAACTCCTAGGCCCCCAGTTCAATGGGTTCCCCACCCCACACTTCCATGGGATTTACCTCCAAAAAACAAAATTCTCATTGTAAAGATCTAAGAAAAGTCTCCTTGTTTTTCAGACAGGGGGAGGGGAAAAGTAATAATTTAGAAATAAACCAGGAGTGTTCCTATAACAAATGCCTGTCCAAGGAACACAACTTGACCAAAGCCTAATACCAGGGAGAAGGGCAATTAGGAAATTCCAGCCCCCTCTAGCCTTCCTGTCCCACCTAAAGGGAGAAAAAATGCTGAGAAAAAATTTATGAAGGTCACAACCCAAAGATTAGGCCCACTAAAAGACTAAGATCATTCATAAGATTATACACGACTTCCACTCCCCACCCCCGCCCCATACCTTATTACCAAAAAGATACAAACCCTATTTAAGAAGAGCTCTTAGGGAAACCCAAAATAACAGGTGAGAAAAAAATAAAACAAAGACACCAGAGGAAACTAAAGCCTCTTGCACCTATAGCCACAGTGAACATTAAATAGCCCAGCTCCTAGACAGATTAACATAAAACTTCACACCACAAGTCTAATGACTTCACTTCCTATTACCCAATATTACCCAATAATATCAATAATTTTAATAATTACAGGCCATTCTAAAAGGCAAGAAGAAGTGTGAAGAAAGACAACGCAATTATCAGAACCATACTTAGATATGGC
Organism: Rhinolophus sinicus; assembly: GCF_036562045.2. Classification (NCBI taxonomy): domain Eukaryota; kingdom Metazoa; phylum Chordata; class Mammalia; order Chiroptera; family Rhinolophidae; genus Rhinolophus; species Rhinolophus sinicus. The sequence continues at coordinate 96,003,374 of NC_133768.1, forward strand.
ACAGATTTTAGAGATATCAGGCAGGGAATTTAAAATAACTATTATTAGTATGTTAAGGTTTCTAAGGTAATAAGTCAACAACAAGGGAATAAGTCAAGAATAGACGGGTAATATAAATACAGAGCTGGAAACTCTCAGAAATATCAAAAGTCAATGCTAGAAATCAAAAACACAAACAGAAATGAAGTATGCTTTTCATGAGCTGATCAGTATACTGAAAAAAAGCAATGAAAGAATCAGTGAGATTAAAGAAATATCAACAGAAATTTCCCAAACCACAATGTGGAGACAAAGAAAGAATAAACAAAAAAATACAGAAAAGAATATCCAAGAACTGTGAGACAAATTCATAAGGTATAAAATGTATGTAATTGTAATTCCAGAAAGAGAGAATGGAGCAGAATAAATATTTGAGGTAAAAATGGCCAAAATTTTCACAAAATTCATGATAGACACAAAGCCACAGGTCCAGGAAGCTCAGAGAATAACAAGCATGTTGAACACCAAAACACCTCCTCCCAGGCATAACATATTCAAACTTCAGAAAACCAAAGACAGAAAGAAAATCTAAGAAGCCAGAGGAAGAAAAAATATATAATCTATAAAGAAACAAGGATAAGAATGACATTGGAGAACTGACTCTGGGTGGTGAACACACGATGTGATGTATAGATGATGTAATACAGAATTGTACACTTGAAACCTATGTAATTTTACTAACAATTGTCACCCCAATAAATTTTAATTAAAAAAAGAATTACATTGAATATCTTGTCAGAAACAATGCAAGCAAGAAGAGAGACAAGTGAAATATTTATGTTCTGTTTCCAGAAAAATTACCATTGAAAAGGGACGAAGAAATAAAAATAATGGAAGAAGGTTTTTGATTACAAAAACTGTTAAAAGCAGTTTTTCAGGAAAACTACATGGGGCAGAAAATCGGATCTATATCAAGAAAGGAAGAGCATCAGGCAAAGAATGAATAAAGGTAAAATAAAATCCTTTATTTTTTAAAAAATTGATCAAATAAATAACTGTTCAAAGTAATAATAGCAACAGTGCATTTGGTGATTATCGAATATAGATAAATAAAATGAATGACAGCAACCGGTGAAGCAATATAGTGTTGGAAGTGAACTTAGAATAGTTAAAAACTGTGTCTTGCAAACATTAGGGGAAACACTAAAAAGTTTCAAAAAGAAGTATAATTGACAGATTAACTAAGATTAGCTAAGAGAGGAGAAATCACAGAATCATACAAAGTGTTCAGTTAAAACCAGAGAAGGCAGAAAAAAAGAGGAAGATTAAAAACAACCATAACAAATAACAAGTGCAATTAATATAAAGCAGTTATAAACATGGTGGATGTTAATGCAATTACATTACTAATCACTTTAAATCTGAATGGTTTAAATATGCAAAGTAAAAAATAGAGACTATCAGAATAAATATTAAAACGAGACACAACTATATAGACTGTCTATGGAAAACACATCTTAAATATAAAGATACGGATAACGGAGACATAACATGCTGACACTAAGAAGAAAATGGAGTAGCCAAATTAATTTCAGACTTACCATACTTTGGAAGATGGAAAGTTAGCAGGGATAAAATGGGTTATATAATACAATTATGTCATGACAATAGGGTCAATTTTCCAAGAATACATAATACTTAATGTGTATGCACCTAACAATAGAGGATCAAAGAGAGTTCTGGTTAAGATGGCAGGGTAGGTAAACACTATGCTGGCCTGCTCTCATGACCACATCAAAATTGCAACGAAACTACAGAACAACCATCTTTCAGAATCGCCTGAAGTCTAGGTGAACAGAAGTGCTGGCACAAGCCATAGTTCCTTTCCCCAGCACTTGTCTGGGAGAAAGCTGCCCCTCCAGCCTCCACCCTGAAGCCGGACGACTTAGTTTCTCCTTGTAGGTCCCTGGCCCCTTTTGAGCTGTGCCGCAGCACTGGAGCTCAAAGTGAGTGAATCTGTCAGCGAGTAAGTCCATGAGCTGGCCCTTTGAAAGGAGCGCCTGGGACTCCAGCAGCCCTCTGTCTCACTCAGCCACAATCTCCAATGGTTTTCACAACCAGAAGTTGTGGGGACATCTCTCCCTTGCACTGGAAACTTCAGCTGGGGAGCCTAGCATGGATCTGGGATCCCTCGCTCCTCAGGGGTGACCGCCACAACCGAGCTATCCCTCCTGATTTTTAACTGCCACATGTGGGTGTGGGACCAGCACATTCTGCATCTCTGCTCCTTCTACCAGTCTTAATGTGGCTTCTTCTGTATATCCTTAGTTATAGAACTGTTCTATAACTCCTAAAATCTCTCAAAGGTCCACAAACTCCAAATAAGTCGCATCTAACCTCAGCAAACACTGTACGTCCTCCTGAGGCCCCCCAAGCCTGGCACTAATGGCAGCAAGCCTTGGTTCACAGATTAACCTCTCCCAGGTACCTCTAAGCCCAGCACAAGTGGCAACCATCTGCAGACCACTTTGTAGCTCATAACAAGTGGCTCCAGGCAGGGCATAGGCAGCAGCTGAACCTGGCTTGTCCCAGAGCATCTCCCAAGAGGCACCAGAACCAATACACCTGGTGCCCAGCTTTAGACCACATCAGAGCACCACCCAACCACCTCCACAAAGGACACACCCAAAGGGCAAACTCAGTAGGCAACAGAGCCCCACTAAAGCGAATCCTGCCCCATAGGGTCAGGCCCTGAAAAACAGCTCCAACACTGTAGTCACGCCCAATTGTCACAATAAATCAGCCTGGGGGTCAGTCCATCCCATTGACATGCAAATGGGAACCAAGGCTCAACTACAACAGGAGGGCACACACAACCCACACAAGGGACACACTTGGAGCAAGTGGCTCAGCTGACCAAGAGACTGCGCCACTAGGCCCCACAGCACACCTATTACATAAGGCCACTCTTCTAAGACTGGGAGAGGTAGTAGCTCTACCTAATACATAGAAACAAACAGAGGGAGATAGCCAAAATGAGGAGACAAACAAACATGTCCCAAATGAAAGAACAAAACAAACAAACAAAAAACTCCAGAAAAAGAACTAAACAAAATGGAGACAAACAATCTACTAGACAGAGTCCAAACACTGGTTGTAAGGATGCTGAATGATCTCAGGAAGAACTTGATCAAAGAAATAAGAAACATAAAAATGGAGATAAAAAACATAAAAAAAGAATTAATTAGAAATAAAGAATACAATAACTGAAATGAAGAATACATTAAAGGGAATCAAGAGTAGATTAGATGAAGCGCAAGACTGAATCAATGATTTAGAAGACAAGGTACCAGAAAACACCCAATCGGAATAGCAATAAAAAAAATTTTTTCCTCGAACTAATAAGGGATTATAACAAGGTTGCAGGATACAAAGTTAATATACAAAAGTCAGTTGCTTTTCTATATGCCAACAATGATTAACTGGTATTTCAAATTGAAAACTGGGTAGTGAACACATAATGCAATATATAGATGATGTATTATAGAACTGTACACTTGAAACCTATGTAGTTTTGTTGACTATTGTCACCCCAATAAACTTTAATAAAAAAAAAAAAAAAAACACCAGAAAATAACAGGTGTTGGTAAGAAGATAGAGAAATTGGAATCTTTGTGCATTATTGGTGGGAATGTAAATGGTATAGCAGCCACTGTAGAAAACAGTATGGGGGTTCCTCAAAAAATTAAACAGAATTACCATGATAAAAAACAACAACAAAAGCAACACCCCACAATACCACTTATATTAGCACCAAAAATAATGGAATGCTTAAGTATAATTCTAACAATAAATAGAGAGATACCCCATGCTTATAGATAGAAACACTCAATATTATTAAGAAGCCAATTATTCCCAATATGATCTATAGAATCAATGGAATCCCAATCAAAATCCCTGCAAATTATTTTGTGGATATAAATACTGAAGTTTATATGGAAGGGCAAAAGACTCAGAATAGCCATCACAACACTAAAAAATAACAAAGTTGGAGGACTCGTACTACCTGATTTCAGCAATTCCTAAAAAGTTACAGTAATCAAGATAGATGGTATTGGTAAAATAATAAACAAATAGATCAGTGGAACAGAATACAGAACCAAAAACAGACTCACAAAGGACAAAAGCACTTCAGTGGAGAAAGATAATCTTTTCAACAGATGGTTCTGAAACAACTTAACACAAATATGCAAAGAAATAAATCTAGATGCAGATCTAAAAACTTTCATAAAAATTAACTCAAAATAGATTGCAGATCTAAATGTAAAATGCAAAATTATGGAACTTCTACAAGAAAACATGGAAGAAGTTTTTTTTTTATTAGTTTCAGGTGTACAAAACAATGTAATAGACATTTCACCCTTCACAAATTGATAACCCCCCTCCCCAAATCTATTGCCCCCGGACATCATACATATCTATTACAATTCCATTGACCCTGTTCCCTAGGTTTTAGCAACAAGGTTTTAGATTCAACATCAAAAGTATAATCCCTGAAATAAATAATTGATAAGTTGAACTTTATTAAACTTAAAAACATCTGTAATGTTCAGAGAATGAAGAGAAAAAGCATCTGTTAGGAGAACAAAAAAAAAATAAGCCACAGACTGTGAGAAAATATTTGTAAAACGTATGTGATAAAGGAAGGACTTGTATCCAACATATACAAAGAACTCTTAAAATTCAACAATAAGAAAATAAACAACCCAATTAAAAATGGACAAAACATCTGAAGAGACATCTTACCGAATAGGTGTAGATGGCAAATACGCATGATATGTTCAATACCATCATTAGGAAATTGCAATTTAAAACAATAATGAGATACAACTACACAGGTTATTAGAATGCCTAAAATTCATAACACTGACAATACCGAATTCTGACAAGGATGCAGAGCAACACTGCTGGTGGAAATGCAAAATACAGACACTTTGGAAGATAGTTTGGCAACTTATTATAAAACTAAACATTCTCTTACCATGTGATCCAGCAATTGAGCTCCTAGATATTTACCCAATTGAGTTGAAAATTTATGTTCACAGAAAAACCTACACATGAATGTTTATAGCAGCTTTTTAAAAATAATTGCACAAAACTGGAAGCAAGCAAGATGTCCTTCAACAGGATAAGCAAACAGTGGTATCTATACAATGAAATACTACTTAGCAATAAAAAGAAATCAGCTATCAAGCCACCAAGAGAGATGGAGGAATCATAAATGTTTATTGCTAAGTAAAAGAAGCCAGTCAACATTCTGGAAATGGCAAAACTATGGATACTCTAAAAAGATCATTGATTACAAGGGATTTGGGTGGGGGACAGTAGAGGCGGGAGGGTGAATAGGTGAAGCACGTGGATTTTTAAGGTGGTGAAACAGTTCTGTATGATATTCTAATGGAGGATGCAAGACATTATGCATTTGTTAAAACCCATAGAAGTGTGCAAGCCAAAAAAGTAAATCTTAATGTAAACTATGGAGTTTAGTTAATAATAATGTGTCCATACTGATTCATTAATTATAACAAATGTACAACACGAATGCTAATAATGTTCATAATATAGGAAACCGTGTGCAGTGGAGAAGGAGCAAATAGAAACTCAGTACTATCTGCTTGGTTTTTGTTTATATCTAAAACTGTTGTAAACAATAAAGTCTACTAATTATCTTATTTTTTATTAGTTTCAAGTATACAAAACAACATAGTGATTAGATATTTATATGCCTCACAGAGTGATAACCCCAATAAGTCTATTACCTATGTGATACTATACAAAGTAACTAAAATATTATTAACTATATTCTCTATACTGCACTATATATCCCATGACTATTTTTTAAATTATAGCTGACATTCAATATTATTTTATATTACTTTCAGGTGTATAATGTAGTGGTTACACATTTATATAATTTATGAAGTGCTCCCCCCCAATAAGTCTATCCACCTGATATTACACATAGTTTTCACAATATTATTGACCATATTCCCCATATTGTACTTTACAGCCCCATAACTCTTTTGTAACTATACCAATATGTACTTCTTAATCCCTTCACCTTTCTCACCCAGCCCTACAACCCCCACCTATCTATTAAACATCAGTTTGTTCTCTGTATTTATGAATATGTTTCTGTTTTGCTTGTTCATTTTATTCTTTAGATTCCAAATATACATGAAATCATATGGTATTTGTATTTCTCAGTCTGACTTACTTTACTTAGCATAATACCCTCTGGGTCCATTCATGTTGTCGCAAGTGGTTAGATTTCATTCTATTTATATGACATACAATAATAGCTCATTGTATACATGTATATGTACCACCATTTCTTTATCCAGTCATCTCTTGATGGGTATTTCAGTTGTTTTCATATCTTGGCTATTGTAAATAGTGCTGCAGTGAACACAGGCATGCTTTTTTTTTTTTTGAATTAGTGTTTTGGATTTGTGGGGACTGGACTTGTGGGGTCACAAGGTAGTTCTATTTTTAATTTTTTTGAGGAACCTCCATACTGTTTTCCATAGTGGCTGCACCAATTTACAATCCCACCACCTTTGACAATGATTCCCTTTTCTCCACATCCTCATGAACATTTGTTTGTTGATTTATTCATGATGGCCATTTTGACAAATGTGAGGTGAAATCTGATTGTAGTTTTTATTTGCATTTCTCTGATGATTAGTGATGTTGAGCATCTTTTCTTATGTCTATTGGCCATGTGTATATCCTCTTTGGAGAAATGTCTATTTAGGTCCTCTGTCCAGTTTTTAATTGGATTGTTTGTTTTCTCAGTATAGAGTTGTATGAGTTTTTAAATAAATTTTAGATATTAACCATTATCTGATGCATCATTGGCAAATATCTTCTCCCAATCAGTAGGCGGTCTTTTTGTTTTGTTGATGATTTCCTTTGCTGTGAAAAAAGCTTTGTAATTTGATGTAGTCCCATTTGTTTATTTTTTCTTTTGTTTCTCTTGCTCAGGGAGATATATCAGTAAAAATATTACTAAGGGTAATGTCTGAGAGTTTATTGCCTATGTTTTCTTCTAGGAGTTTTTATGGTTTCGGGTCTTACATTTAAGTCTTTAATCCATTTTGAGTTTATTCTTCCATATGGAGTAAAAAGGTGGCCCAGTTTCATTTTTTGCATATATCTGTCCAATTTTACCAGCACCATTTATTGAATAGACTATCTTTGCCCCAATATATATTCTTGCTTCCTTTGTCATAGATTAAATGACCAAACAGACAGGCATGGATTTATTTCTGGGCTCTATTTTGTTCCATCAATTTATGTGCCTGTTTTTATGCCAATACCATGCTGTTTTGATTACTATGACCTTATAGTATATTTTGATATCAAGTAGGGTGATACCTACAGCTTTGTTCTTATTTCTCAGGATTGGAGTGGCTATTTGGGGTTTTCTATGGTTCCATGTACATTTTAGGATTATTTGTTCTAGTTCTGTGGAAAATGCCATTGGTATTTTGATAGGAATTGCGTCAAATCTATAAATTGCTTTGCATAGTATGGGCATTTTAACTATATTAATTCTTCGTATCCATGAGCATGATATATTCTTCCATTTATTTGCATCTTCTTTAATTTCTCTGTTCAAAGTCTTATACTTTTCTGAGTATAGGCCTTTTACTTCCTTGGTTAAATTTATTCCTAGGTATTTTTTGATGTGATTGTAAATGGAATTGTTTTCTTAATTTCTCTTTCTGATAGTTTGCTATTGGTGTATAAAAATGTAAACCATTTCTGAATATCAATTTTATATCCTGTTACTTTACTAAATTCATTTATCAATTCTAACAGTTTTTTGGAATCTTTAGGGTTCTCTATATATAGTATCATGTCATCTGTGAATACTAACAGTTTGACTTCTTTCTTTCCCATTTGAATGCCTTTTATTTCTTTTACTTGTCTGATCGCTGTGACCAGGACTTCCAGTACTACGTTGAATAAAAGTAGTGAGAGTGGACATCCTTGTCTTGTTCCAGATCTTAAGGGATATGCTTTTAGCTTTTCCTCATTCAGTATGATGCTAGCTGTGGATCTGTCATATATGGCCATTATTATGTTTAGATATGTCCCCTCTATTCCAATCTTGCTTAGAGTTTTTTTTTTATCATAAACGGACGCTGGATTTTGTAAAATGCTTTCACTGTATCCATTGATATGGCCATCTGATTTTTATTTTTCGTTTTGTTAATGTGGTGTATCACATTAATTGATTTGCGGATATTGAACCAATCTTGCATACCAGGAATGATTCCCACTTGATTGTGGTGTATGATCTTTTCAATGTATTGCTGAATTCAGTTTGCTAATATTTTGGTAAGGATTTTTGCTTCTATGTTCATCAGGTATATTGGCCTATAGCTTTCTTTTTTTTCTAATGTCTTTGTCTGGTTTTGAAACCAGGGTAATGGTGGCCTCGTAGAATGTTTTGGAATACTTTGAAAAGAATAGGTGTTAATTCCTTTTTGAATGTTTGGTAAAATTCAACTGTGAAGCCATCTGGTCCATGACTTTCATTCATTGGGAATTTGTTGATTATTGATTCAATTTCATTAGTTGTAATCGACTGGTTCAGATTTTCTGTTTCTTCTTGATTCAGCCTTAGAAGATTGTATGCTTCTAGAAATTTATCCATTTTTTCTATGTTGTCCAATTTGTTGGTGTATAATTGCTCGTAGAATTTTTTAAAAATTTTTTGCATTTCTGTGGTGTCTGTTGTCACTTCTCCTTTTACATTTCTGATTTTACTTATTTGTGTCTTCTCTCTTTTTTTCTTGATGAGTCTGGCTAAAGGTTTATCAATTTTGTTTATCTGTTCAAAGAACGAGGTCCTCAATTCATTGATCTTTTGTATTTTTTTTTCTTTTTTTAATTTTATTTTATTAAATTTATTGGGGTGACAATTGTTAGTAAAATTACATAGATTTCAGGTGCACAATTCTGTATTACATCATCTATAAATCCCATTGTGTGTTCATCACCCAGAGTCAGTTCTCCTTCCATCACCATATATTCGATCCCCCTTACCCTCATCTCCCACCCCCCACCCCCCGCCCCCCTTACCCTCTGGCAACCACTAAACTATTGTCTGTGTCTATGAGTTTCTGTTTCTCATTTGTTTGTCTTGTTCTTTTGTTGTTTTTGGTTTATATACCACATATCAGTGAAATCACATGGTTCTCTGCTTTTTCTGTCTGACTTGTTTCGCTCAGCATTACTCTCTCAAGATCCATCCATGTTGTCACAAATGTTCCTATATCATCTTTTCTTACTGCCGAATAGTATTCCATTGTGTATATACCACAACTTCTTTATCCATTCATCTATCGAAGGACATTTTGGTTGTTTCCATGTCTTGGCCACCGTAAACAAAGCTGCAATGAACATTGGAGCACACGTGTCTTTATCTCTAAATGTTTTCAGATTTTTTGGGTAGATACCCAGGAGAGGGATTGCTGGGTCATATGGCAATTCTATTCGTAATTCTTTGAGGAACCTCCACACTGTCTTCCATAACGGCTGCACCAGTCTGCATTCCCACCAACAGTGTATGAGGGTTCCTCTTCTCCACAGCCTCTCCAACACTTGTTACTATTTGTCTTGTTGATGATAGCCATTCTGACTGGGGTGAGGTGATATCTCATTGTGGTTTTGATTTGCATTTCTCTGATGATTAGTGATGTTGAGCATTTTTTCGTACGTCTATTTGCCATTTGTATATCCTCTTTGGAGAAATGTCTATTCAAGTCCTCTGCTGATTTTTCAATTGGGTTGTTTGTTTTTTGTTGTTGAGTTGCATGAGTTCCTTGTATATTCTGGATACTAGCCCTTATCGGAGGCACTGTTTGCAAAAATCTTCTCCCATTCAGTTGGTGGCCTCTTTATTTTGTCAATGGTTTCTTTTGCTGTGCAGAAGCTTTTAAGTTTCATATAGTCCCATTCGTTTATTTTAGCTTTTACTTCCATTGCCTTTGGAGTCAAGTTCATAAAATGCTCTTTGAACCCAAGGTCCATAAGTTTAGTACCTATGTTTTCTTCTATGCAGTTTATTGTGTCAGGTCTTATGCTTAAGTCTTTGATCCATTTTGAATTAACTTTGGTACATGGTGACAAATAGCAGTCCAGTTTCATTCTTTTGCACGTGGCTATCCAATTCTCCCAGCACCATTTATTGAAGAGGCTGTCTTTGCTCCATTGTATGTTTTAGCTTCTTTGTCAAAAATTATCTGTCCATATTTATGTGGTTTTATTTCTGGGTTCTCAATTCTATTCCATTGGTCTATGTGTCTGTTTTTCTGCCAATACCATGCTGTTTTGATTATTGTAGCCCTGTAGTACAAGCCAAAGTCAGGAAGTGTGATACCTCCATTATTGTTCTTTTTTCTTAAGATTGCTTTGGCTATTCGGGTCTTTTGTGGTTCCAAACAAATCTGATGATTTTTTGTTCTATTTCTTTAAAATATGCCATTGGGATTTTGATGGGGATTGCATTGAATCTGTATATTGCTTTGGGTAATATGGCCATTTTAACTATGTTGATTCTTCCAATCCATGAGCACGGAATGTCTTTCCATTTCTTTGTGTCTTCTTCAATTTCTTTCAAAAATGTCTTATAGTTTTCAGCATATAGGTCTTTCACATCCTTGGTTAAGTTTATTCCTAGGTATTTTATTCTTTTTGCTGCAATTGCAAAAGGAATTGTTTTTTGTATTTCTTTTTCTGAGATTTCTTTGTTAGTATATAGGAAGGCAATGGACTTTTGTGCGTTGATTTTGTAGCCGGCAACTTTACTGTATTCGTTGATTGTTTCTAATAGCTTTTTGGTGGAGTCTTTAGGGTTTTCTATATATAGCATCATGTCATCTGCAAAGAGTGATAATTTAACTTCTTCATTTCCAATTTGGATGCCTTTTATTTCTTTCTCTTGCCTGATTGCTCTGGCAAGGACTTCCAACACTATGTTGAAAAGCAGAGGTGATAGGGGACATCCCTGTCGTGTTCCTGAACGTAGAGCAAAGGGCTTCAGTTTTTCTCCATTAATTATGAGATTAGCAGAGGGCTTGTCATATATGGCCTTTATTATGTTAAGGTATTTTCCTTCTATACCCATTTTATTAAGTGTTTTAATCATAAATGGATGTTGTATCTTGTCAAATGCTTTTTCTGCATCAATTGATATAATCATATGATTTTTGTCCTTTATTTTGTTTATGTGATGTATCACATTGATGGATTTGCGTTGTTGAACCATCCTTGTGCCCCGGGGATGAACCCCACTTGGTCGTGATGAATAATCTTTTTAATGCATTGTTGTATTCGAATTGCTAGAATTTTATTTAGGATTTTTGCATCTGTATTCATCGGAGATATTGGTCTGTAGTTTTCTATTTTTGTGCTGTCCTTACCAGGTTTTGGTATCAGGGTAATGTTGGCCTCATAAAATGAGTTAGGGAGTACTGTCTCTTCTTCAATTTTTTGGAAGAGTTTGTGCAGAATTGGTATTAGATCCTCTTTGAAGGTTTGGTAGAATTCACTAGTGAAGCCATCTGGTCCCGGACTTTTGCTTTTGGGAAGGTTTTGGATGACTGATTCAATTTCGTTACTGGTGATCGGTCTGTTTAGATTTTCCAGTTCTTCATGGTTCAGCCTTGGAAGGCTATATGTTTCTAAGAACTTGTCCATTTCTTCTAGGTTGTTGAATTTGGTGGCATATAGTCCTTCATAGTATTCTTGGATGATCCTTTGTATTTCTGTGGTGTCCGTGATAACTTCCCCTTTTACGTTTCTGATTTTGTTAATCAGTGTCTTCTCTCTTTTATCTTAGTAAGTCTAGCCAAGGGTTTGTCAATTTTGTTAATCTTTTCAAAGAACCAGCTCTTTGTCACATTAATTTTTTCTATTGTCTTTTTGTTCTCTATTTCATTTAGTTCTGCTCTAATTTTTGTTATTTCCTTTCTTCTGCTGACCTTGGGTTTTACTTGTTCTTCTTTTTCTAGTTCTTTAAGGTGTAACATGAGGTTATTTATTTGGGAGTTTTCTTGTTTCTTGAGATAGGCCTGTAATGAGATAAATTTCCCTCTTAAAACTGCTTTCGCTGCATCCCAAAAATTTTGGTAGGATGTATTTTCATTGTCATTTGTTTCTATGTATCTTTTGATCTCTCCTCTAATTTCTTCTTTGACCCAGTCCTTCTTTAAAAGTATGTTGTTTAATCTCCATGTATTTGTGTTTTTCCGCTTTCTTTTTACAGTTGATATCCAATTTCAAAGCCTTGTGATCAGAGAATATGCATGGTATGATTTCAATCTTCTTAAATTTGTTGAGACTGATTTTATGTCCCAATATATGGTCTATCCTTGAGAATGTTCCATGTACACTAGAAAAGAATGTATAGTCTGATGTTTTAGGATGAAGTGCTCTATAAATGTCAATTATGTCCATTTCATCTAATGTGTCATTTAGGGCTACTATTTCGTTATTTATTTTCTGTTTGGATGATCTATCCATAGCTGTCAATGATGTATTTAAGTCCCCTAGTATAATTGTGTTTTGGTCAATTTCTCCCTTTAGTTCTGTTAGTAGTTGCTTGGTGTATTTGGTGCTCCCTGATTGGGGGCATAAATATTGATGACTGTTATGTCTTCTTGTTGTACAGTCCCTTCACCATTATGAAATGTCCATCTTTGTCTCTTGTTATCTTTTTCACCTTGAAGTCTGTTTCATCTGATATCATTATGGCTACACCTGATTTTCTCTGGGTACCATTTGCTTGGAGTGTCAATTTCCACCCTTTCACTTTGAGTCTATGCTTGTCCTTGTAGCTGAGATGTGTCTCTTGGAGACAGCATATGGTTGGGTTTAGTTTTTGATCCAATCTGCTACTCTGTGCCTTTTTATTGGTGAGTTCAGTCCATTTACATTTAGGGTGATTATTGATATGTGAGGATTTCCTGTCATTCTATCTTTAGTTTTCTGGTAAGGCTGTGTCTCCATTGTTTCTTTGCCTTTTGTTGTTGTCTATTATTTCTGTGTGGTGGTATTCTATGATGTTTCCTCTGTTTCTTCTTTTATTTCAGTATATATTTCAATTCTGGATTTATTTTGAGTGGTTACCCTTAAGTTTATGTAAAAGAAAGTTTGATATTTAGAGTATTCCATTTTCTTCAGCACGCTTACTTTCTCCATTCCCATATTCCGGTTCAGGCCTTTACTCTCCCCCTTTTTGAGTTGTGGTTGCCACAAATTGTCCCTGTTGATGGTGGTCGAATAGCCTCCTTTAGTATTTCTTGTAGTGCAGGTCGTGTATTAGAAAATTCCCTCAGCTTCTGTATGTCTGGAAAGGTCTTTATTCCTCCTTCATATCTAAAGGATATCTTTGCTGGATATATTATTCTTGGCTCATGGTTTCTCTCTTTCAATAGTTTGAATATTTGGTTCCACTCCCTCCTGGCTTGTAGAGTTTCTGCTGAAAAATCTGATGATAATCTAATGGGCTTTCCTTTGTAAGTTACCGTCTTCTTTTCCCTGGCTGCCTTGAGGATTCTTTCTTTGTCGTTGATTTTAGACAGCTTCAATACAATGTGTCTTGGAGAAGGCCTGTTGGGATTGAGGTAACTAGGTGTTCTATTTGCTTCTTGGATTCGAGGGTCCTGTTCTCTCCACAAGTTTGGGAAGTTGTCATCGACAACTTGTTTGAATATATTCTCTGTTCCCTGCTCTCTCTTCTCCTTCTGGTATGCCCGTTATTCTTATATTGCTTTTTCTGATGGAGTCAGAAAGTTCTTGTAGAGTTCTTTCATTTCTTTTAAGTCTCAAGTCTCTTTCTTCTTCTATCTGTGTCATTTCCAGGTTTCTATCTTCGATGTCACTGATTCTTTCCTCCATCTGGTCAACTCTACTACCTAAGCTGGTTATTTCGTTCTTAATTTCTTCCATTGAGTTGTTAATCTCCAGAAATTCTATTTGGTTTTTTTTTTTAATTTCAATCTCTTTCGTAAAATGCTCATGCTGTTTTTAATTGAGTTTCTGAGCTCATTTAACTGCCTATCTGTGCTTTCTTGTATCTCGTTGAGTTTTTTCAGAACTGCAATCTTGAATTCTCTGTCATTTAAGTCACATATTTCTGTATCTTTAAGTGCCTTTTCTGGATATTTTTCACTTTCTTTCTGAGCTATCTTGTTGCCTTGGTTATTCATGGCGGTTACTGGTTTACTATTTCTCTTCCTAGACATCTACAGGAGTGACTTCTGCAACAGGTTGATAGAAAGCAGTCTTTCTTTTGTTTGCCAGTACTTGTTGGTAGAATGTTTTATTATTTCTCCAACTGCAACCTATTTTTCTTCTCCCACACAGTAGTGCTATGTTTTCTCTGCACTATTCCAATGTCTCACACAATGGGGGGATTCCCTGGGAGACGGGCTTCTCCTCTGTTAATAGTTCATCTAGGTCACAGGGCGCAGTGTCCCGGTGGGTATGCGGAGAGCTTTTGATGTTCCAAAGCTCTTCCAGCTCCTGATTCAGAGCCCGTATGTTTCAGCAGTTCTGTTTACTCCTGCAGGGATCCGCCCAGATAGGTGGAGTCAGGGGCGGGGTGAGTTGTGAGAGGTGGCCCAGAGCAATGGCGGCGACCACCACCACAGCCGGTCCTGCTTCCACAGCTCTCTCCCCTTTGCTGGAACTAGTTGGGCTGTGAATTTGTGTTTGCGGTCCACAATTCTCAAAACAGCAAATTTTCTGTTGTTTTGATCTGACACTGCTACTGTTTCGCTTCTAGCACCGGGCAGGTGGGGGCGGGCGAGCTCTGGGAGGGAGGGGGCGGCTAGTCTCAGTGCCTAAGGCTCCGTTCTCTGCTCGGCAGTGCGGGCTTAAACCACCGTTTTCAGCCTTTTTCCCTCAGTCTTTTCTCCGAGGTCTCTGCCGTGAGCGTTGGGTTCAGCCGTGTTATATGCTGTCCCCTCAGCCCTGTGGAGCCCTGGCGGAGTCCTAGCAGTCCGAGTTCTTCCCTCACTCGCAGCTGCGGTGGTTCCGGGAAGCAGCGAGCTCGGCGCACTGAGCTAGGTCTGCGTCCTGCGCCCGCGCGGCTCCTTCTCCGCGCGCTTCTCCCTTTCCTCCTCCCTCCACTTGCGCGAATCTACCACCTGTGGGTGATTTCAGTCGGTAGTGGGCCTCTTCGTCTTGCCTGTCTGCTGTGCAGGGAGTCCTTTGTGGAGTTTTTGTTGTTCAATTCTTTGTAAATTCCAGGGGAGCTTTACAGAGGCTCACCTCACGCCGCCATTTTTCCGGAAGTCTATTTTGTATTTTTTTTAGACTCAGTTTATTTCTGCTCTGATCTTTATTATTTATATCCTTCTTCTCACTTTGGGTTTTGTTTGCTGTTCTTTTTCCAGTTCCCTTAGGTATAAAGTTAGAATGTTTCAATTTTTTCTTGTTTCATAAGGTAGGTCTGCTTTGATATGAATTTCCCTCGTGGGGCTGCTTTCACTGTTTCCCATCGATTTGGGGTCATTGTGGCTTCAATTTTGGTTGTCTCAAGCTATCTTTTGCTTTCTCCTTGATCTCATAGTTGACCAATTCATCGTTTAGTAGCATGTTATTAGCCTCCATGTGTTTGTGAGTTTTTCAGGTTTTATTTTGTAATTGATTTCTAGTTTCATACTACTATGGGCAGAGAAGACACTTGATAAAATTTCAGTTTTCTTAAATTTATTGAGACTTGTTTTGTGGCCTAACATGTATTCCATCTTGGAAAATGTGCCATGCACACCTGAAAAGAATGTTTATTCTGCTGCTTTAGAGTGAAATACTCTAAGACTATGTACTAAATCCATCTTGTCTAGTGTGCCTTTTAAGGCTCTTGTTTCCTTGATGAATTTTTGTCTAGAAGATCAGTCCATTGAAGTCAATGGGGTGCTGAAGTCCCATTCTATAATTTTGTTACTGTTAATCTCTCCTTTTATGTCGGTCAATATTCGTTTTATGTATTTAGGTGCTCCCGTTTAGTGCATAGCAGTTTACTAGGGTTACGTCCTCTTGGATTGATCTCCTTATCATTGTGCAATGTCCATCTTTGTCTCTTTTACAGTGTTCATTTTAAAGTCTATTTTGTCTGATAGAAGCATTGCTACGCCAGATTTTTGTTTGTTTGTTTGTTTCCATGTGCATGAAATATCTTTTGTCCATCCCTTTACTTTCAGTCTCTGTGTGTCTTTTGATCTGAGCTCAGTCTTTTGTAGACAGCATATCCATGGGTCTTATTTTCTTATCCATTCAGCTACCCTGTTTTTTGGAGCATTTAATCCATTTACATTTAAAGTGATTATTGATAGGTACATAGTTATCGCCATTTTATTATTCATATTTTTAATCTTTTGTTTTCCCCCTTCTTCTTCTTAAAGAAGTCCCTTTAACATTTCTTGTAATACCAGCTTGGTGGTAATGAATTCCTTTAGCTTTTTATTGTCTGGGAAGTTCTTTATCTCTTCTTCTATTTTAAATGATAGCCTTGATGGGTAGAGTAGTCTTGGTTGTAGGCCTTTGCTTTTCATCACTTTGAATATTTTCTGCCATTCCCTTCTGGCCTGCAAAGTTTCTGTTGAGAAATCGACTTATAGTCTTATAGGCACTCCCTTGTGAGTAACTAGTTGTCTTTCTCTTGCTGCTTTTGGGATTCTGTTTATCTTTAACCTTTGCCATTTTAATCATGATGTGTCTTGGTGTGGGCCTGTTTGGGTTCATCTTGTTTGGGACTCTCTGCAGTTTCTGGCCTTGTGTATCTATTTCCCTCACCAGGTTAGGGAAGTTTTCAGTCATTATTTTTTCAAATAGGTTCTCAATCCCTTGCTCCCTCTCTTCTCCTTCTGGTACTCCTATGATGCAAATGTTATTATGCTTGATGTTGTCCCAGAGGTCCCTTATACTATCTTCATTTTGTTATTCTTTTTTTCTTTTTGTTGTTCTGATGGGGTATTTTCTGCTACCTTGTCTGCTAAAATGCTGATTTGATCCTCTGCTTCATCTTATCTTTTCTGTTGATGCCATCTGATATAGTCTTCATTTCAGTTATTGCATTCTTTATTTCTGACTGGTTCCTTTTTTTATTCTTTCTCTGTCCTTTATGGTTATTATCTCTGTGTTGAAGTTCTCACTACATTCCTAAGCATTCTTATAACTAATATTTTAAATTCTCACTCTGGTAGGTTGGTTGCCTCCATTTCATTTAGCTCCTTTTCTGGAGTTTTCTCCTGTTCTTTTAATTTGGGGCATGTTTCTTTGTTTCCTCATTCTGGCTGCCTCTCTGTGTTTGTTTCTATGTATTATGTAGCTCTTCTATGCCGCTCAGTCTTTGCCTGGTGGCCTTATGTAATATGTGTACTTTGTGGTCCAGTGATGCAGTCTCCCTGGTCACCTATGCGTGTGTTCCAGGAATGTGTCTTGTGTGTGTTGTGTGTATTCTCCTGTTGTAGTTGAGCCTTGATTGCTTTTGGCACATCAGTGGGTAGGATTCCCTCTCAGGCTGACTGGCTGTGAAGATTGGGTACGCCCACAACGTATGAGTTGCTGTGTGTGGGCTAACCCCTCAGAGAGGGTTCGCCTGAGCAGGCTCTTGTGCCTGTTGAGGCCACCCTTTGGGTGGCCACTTGTGGCACTAACCAGGTAATCCTCTGGTGTGGTTTGAGGCCAGCCTCTGGGTATGTTGTTTCTGGTGCCTTTTGTGAGGGGCTCCTGTGCAGGCCAATTCCAGCCTGGCCTGTGACCAGGGCTACCTCACAGGAGCTACAAAGCTATATGCAATTGGTTGCTATCTCTTTTGGACATGGAGGCATGTGGGGGTAGCCTGGCCATGAACCGAGGCCAGCTGCCATCATTATTGGGTCTGAGAAGCTCATCAAAAGGCCGATGGCCTTCCTAAGCTTGTTGCCACCTGCTGGCTGCCCATGAAGTTCAGCCACTGAAAGAGCATCTTTAGGTGCATGGGCTGGCTGGTTGACCCTGTGTTGACAGTGCCCCTGGCAGTGCCACCCAAGTTGGGTGGTGCAGGGTCCCAGGGAGTCACAGGGTGTGGCTGATGAGTTTCACAAAGTTAATACAAATTCTGTTCTTGTGCTGAGTATGTGGCCACTCTGAAAAAGGCCCATAGAACACTGTGGCAAGCTGCCGCTCACCATGGGCCCACAGATCTCCAAGAGCTGCCCAATAAAGTGTGCAGTGCAAGCTGGAGCTGAACACCCATCACCGAATATTTCCCAGGCTACTGTGGGCTACCCATTGCTATACAAGCCTCCTGCAGCTTGCGAGGTGGGGCTGGCTGCCCAGGAGCTGAGAGTGTCCCTGGCAATGATGCAATAGCTGGATAGGATCCAAGGGAGTCACCATGATGGTGTGCATATGAGCAGATTTGACCAGACCAATGCAATCTCAGATCTGGCCCTACAGGGGTGGGTTCAACACAGAAAAGATGGAATCCTCCTGTAGGTTACACATGAGGCAGGCTCCACCCAGAGATAACGGCCACTATCCCACTAGCCCTTGCCCTGAAATCACACAACTCAGTCTTTCCCTGTATGTCTCTCGGACTTAGCGAGTTGCTGCCCCTCCACTGGAGCCCAGGGTGAGTGCTTGCAAATGATCAAGTCTGTGTGCAGACCCTTTAAGAGGACATCTGTGTTTCCTGCCACCTTCCATCTCACCAGGATGGACAAACAGAATCCTCACTAATTTTAACTGCCAGATGTTGTGGGGACTCCTCTTTCTGGCACAAGACCCCTGGGCTGGAGAACCTGGTATGGGGCTGGGACCCTTCCAGGAGTACTTCCACTGCCAAGGTGTCTCTCCCAGTGCCACACCTGTGGGTTTGGGATTAGCCTGTTTTGTGTCTCTGGCCCTCTTACCAAGTTTTTATGTGGCCTCTTCTTTATATCCTTAGTCATATGGGTTCTGTTCAGCTAGTTTTCAGATGAATCTGAAGGCTGATTGTTCTACAATTGAGTTGTAATTTTAATGTGATCATGGGAGGCAGCAAACATAGCATTTACCTATTCTGCCATCTTGGAACTTCTGTGATGTTTCTTTTGTGTGCGTGCATTTTGTTAATCAGAAAAACTGGATCTTGGAAATCAGTCCTTGATGTAATCAGTGACTAGAACCAGTGAAAAGTGTTAACTCACTCCCTCTTTTTCTCTCCAATCTGCGTTGACATTTCTTTCATGAGTTAGGGAGTTTTAGCACATAATAAATACCATATGGCATTAATGTAATTTTAATTGGAAAAACCACCGGAAAAAGTTAATGGACCAAATCACCCAAATAGGTAACACATTTCAAAGTTATTTTTGAAAATTGAATGATTTTTTAAAAATCAGCCACATAAAAATGGCAAGTTTAGTTTGTAAGAAAAGCCCCCATGTTTTCTACAATAGTTCACAGAGAAGGCACTAAAAGTGTTGCTCCAAGTTCTGTTTGTTTTTTCTGGCATTTTATGTTCCACATGAATTTAAGAGGAATTGAGCAAGCTTATAAATAAGTTGCTATTAAATCTAAGCCATTTATTTGTGCAGGCCCATTATCAGACTATTAATGTACCTAATCTTGCTTTTTTTTTAAAAAAAAAAATAGGCTTCTAAATACATACCAAGGTACGTCAATTAGAAAAATGAGTTAAAGAAAAAAAATGAAAGAAATATTTTTTCAAGAGCTATTACATATATGATCCGATAGATAGGCAGACAGATAGGTAGACAGACAGACAGACAGACAGACAGACAGATATGTATTGTTTGCCTAAGGATACTATAGACCAAAGAAGACAATTAAAATGATTCACTCAAAGAATCATCAGAAATAAGAAATGAATACCCATAACTACTAGAAAATTTATGACCCTACAACAGTTGACCACCCTTTGCCCCATTAGCCCAATTAGTTCTTATCATTTACTCTCCTTTAGTTTTTCTGTAAAACTAGATTGTTTTAACCTTCTGGACACTGTGATTCATGTACCAATCATTTTTCCCTCTTCACATTTGTTGCTAGAAAGCACAGACCAAATTTATGGTCTACCTCTATCGAGCATGATAAACTTCATGTCATGCATCATGTGTCATAACCTTAGTTCTGGCTCCATCAGACTTCCCTACCTATATTTTCCCCTTTCCCTGATTGCTCCTATGTATTTTAGTTGCATTGTATTTTGTTTTTATCATGTGCAGTTTTGTGGAGCATTTTAAATTCCTTATGGGACAAGATAGGATATAAATAGGTAGGTAGATAAACAAGAATAAGAGAAAGAGGAGCTCTAACTACCACTTAAAGACAAAACATTGTTTCAACAGTGTATTCTCACAAGTTTGAGTAGTAATTATATAAATAATTTGTTTTCATAAATGGCCAGACCCTTATCAGGGGCTCATTAGCAGCCTAACACTGTTTTCTCCAGCAGTTGTCAGGGACCGAGGTTAAATCTGTATACATGATCCTTCTGAAATCTTTTATCGTTTTACCTTGACCATGTCTTGAAAATGGTGCTCAAATGTTGTAACTTTAAAGATATGTAGGCACTAATAAAACCAGCTTCATCACAGCTCACAATCTGTTTTCACATTGGATTCAGGAACAAGCCACCCTTGAAAAATCAGGAAAATGACTAAACAGAATATCGTAGGGAAACCCCAGACAATGACTTGTTTCTAAAATTGATAAAACTTTATTTTAAGAACAATTTGTCTTGCAGAAGCCACTGGGGTTTAGTAACTCATTTTACTGTCAACACACCAAGAATAACTCTTGTAAGTTATTATAAGAGACTTTGTGGGCCAGCATTTTTCATGCTGGACCATACCTTGCCCTATCATCTCAACAAGTTAGTTCAGTTATAAGACATGACCCTTTGTCTTTTTTCATTCTTCTCTCTCTAGTAGGCTTTCACTTGAACAAGACACTTCTTGGTTGATTGGGAAATATTCTTGCTTATTCACGATTCCCACAGCTAAGAAATGACACTTACCAAAAAAGGTTTCAAGGTCACATCCTTAGATCTTGCAGTTCACTCTTTACAAAAGAAACCCTGATAACATCTAAGGAAGTAAAGTTCTATAGTTACCCCCAGCATCCACAACTATACAGTTTCAAAGCCTCCTACTCACAAAATCATCCCACTTAATTAAAATCTTTTCTAAAGAAATAAAAATGGTCCTTCTCCAAAGAGTTTATGGAGAGGGACATCATGAGAAGAATGGCTTATGTCTCAGCTGGCCAAAAAATCACTAAGACCTTCTAGGTCTGGTTATTGTCTCCTCAACTTGTGAACTTTTCTTTTTATAGTATATGACCATAATTCCATGAATCAAGGCTAAGGAGTTTCTTCTCTTAACCACCTACTATTACTAACCATAGCTTAGGAAAATAAAAATAGGCTTTTAAAGACATGTTGGAATGAAAGATTCTTCCCTAGACAGAGAAAATGGCTTCACTTAAATGTTTAAATGCAAACATTCTAGTAGTTCCTTTATCTAATAAAAACCTGTGTTTATTTTCAATATACCTTTAGATACTGAAAAGAAAAAGCACGACAACTAGGGGATCTTTTGTCTTGTTGTTAGGACAATTAATCTGTTCGTTTGACACAGTCTTGCTCTTTTTTGCTCTTCTTTCCTCCTTTAATCACTTAGACACTAAATGAGAATCCTAAGAAAGGTCAACTGTCAGTAGTTTACGCAACCATTGTTATTGGAGAGAATTGTGTCTGTAACCTGTTATTAAGGATTTCCATAGCACTTTGTATTTCTGCAAGTGCTTCACAGCCAAAGCTTTTACAAAAGCGACAGACTCCTCTTCCTCATGGTTACTGGAAAAGACATTCCCATCTTCCTTCCTCTCACTAATGAGAAGTACCAGATCAGAGTTGGCTTAAAATTTATACACACACCCTCATAAGGCCTTATTCATTCATATATCGAAAAGTACTCACTGAAAACTCTATAACAATTTTTTTCTCTTTACACATAGTAAGCCATAAGACTACTATCAGCTCTCTTGTGAAAGATAAGGTAGACCTGGGATAACAGATCCCAAGCCCTGAAGGGTTGGGCTTTTCCTACTGAGCCGTAACATAGTCTCCTAAGATGTGTCCAGACTAAATTTCAACTTGTATGGGACCTAAATTATGACAGGTCCATTACATTATGGTCAACAATAAACCACTTGCTAGAAATCTACGAGTATTTAAAGACCATTTTTAAGGTATCCTAGCTGTCTCATTAGATAGACTACACTTGTATAAAGCTATATTTTTTCCATTTAATATTCACTAAATGCACACTATCTGCTAGACTGTGAATAAAACATGGTAACAACATGGTCTTTATGCCCTAGAGGCTTGCAATAGTCAGCTGTGATAAAATACGGGATGGTCTATTTGCTTTGAAAAGTGTAAAATACCTTATAGATATGAAAGTACATTTTGTTCTGAGAATCTGTTATAGCCTAAGTATACATAGTATACATAGCAACACAATCACGATAATTAAAGTATTTCATGGCATTTCAGTTTTACAATTTTTGTTATTGAATTCTCCTTCTTTATCACTGAAAGTGAGTGTGTGTGTGTGGTGGGGGAGGTTGTGCATGTACACGAATGAGTACGAACAGTAGTTAAGGGAAATATTTTCCCAATTTCATAGATGAGGTCACTGAAACTAAGATTGTCTCCAAATCACATAGCGATGTGGCAGCTGGTGGCTGCAACAAAACACAGGACTCTTGAATATCTGTGCAATGTGCTTTCCATTATGCCCATCTCCTTCCATGACAAATATTGCACAGCACTTAAAGATTAGCTTAAAGGTATAATAAGAACTAGCATCCATGGAGCATTTACCTCTGCCAGGCAGTTTTTCAAGTGTTTTATGTGAATTAATTCATGTATTATATTATCAGAACCATCCTATGAGGTGGGTATACTGTCATCTCCATTTTACAGATAAGAAAACTGAGACACAGAGAGGTTAAGTAATTTGCCAAAGATTATACAGTCAGTAAGTAGAAGAGCCAAGTTTTGAATTCAAGCAGTCTGACACCAGAGCTTACCCACTAAACCACTATGAATAATGCCTCAAGCTATGGGTGGCTTGTCTTTTTTTCCCCCTTTCCCTTTTGTTTCAACTCTAAAATGGAACAAAACAAAACAATATTCCAGTTGTTTGGCTACACTGGGTTTACTGGACATTTGAGGAAAACAACTCCATAACTCGGGTAAGATGTGAGAAATAAGGCAAAAGTTTGAATGATTCTAACTACTTACCAAGAACAATATTTCCCCAGAAACACATTGCCTGCAGTGCCTTACAGCCATGATGAAATGAAAATTATAAGAAAATAAGTGAAAAAGGTCAATATTGTGCATTTCCTAGGGATTATTGGTATGGGTATGAAATCTGTGAGCTCTCAGCTCAAATCATAAAACTATGGCATTTAACTGATAAGCTAGCCTTTGCAAAAAGGCCAGGCCCTCCCTTGAGCTACTGTTCCTTCAAAGGACTACTGGAAGAGACAGGACTCAGGGGCCAGAATCTTGACAATTTCTTGGGACTCCGTCTCCTACAGGGTACTCCAGCACATGAAACCCAAGTGAAGGTGAAAGCTGGGGACTCATGAAGGCTGGCTTGATTAACTCAGGGGGAGAGAGCTGCTCTGGTGCCCTCAGTGGGCTCTGGCAGGAGGCAAAGACTTAGCAGGAAGGTATCACCACAGTGACTCCAGCAAATTCAATGGAAGATGGGAAGGAGTGAAACACCAACTAAGGTCAACCATGTGGCTTTCCCCTGAGCTTGTCAAAAGGAGGGAATGCTTTAACCTTTAGCAAACTGTTCTTACAGACTATAAACTTTATACAATGATTTTGCCTGCACATTAGAACTGAGTCGTGTGTGTATGTGTGTATGTGTGTGTTATGTGTATGTGTCTGGTATTAGTCTATGTGAGAGAATGGGGTGGGAAAAAGGGTAAATCTCCAGGATTAAGTTAAATCCTGACAGAACAAGTCAGCTGGTAGGAAAAAATCATAGTGTCACTCAGAACATGTTCCTGGTGAATCTGAGGACGACAGTCTCTGTTTCCCTCATTTTTTTTTACAAGTGCCATCAAGGCACTGAAGCAACCCCTATGATTTGCAATTATGACTAGACTGCTGGAAGGTTTGATGAATGCTGGATACTTCTCAATAAGTCTGTAACATTTACACGCAGAAGGGGAAATGGTTCACAATTTACTGAGCATCAAACACCTAAAATACATTCTTCTTCTTCCTGGAAGAACTTGAGAGTAAGTAAAGGTGAGTCCATGCACCTTCTCATGAATCAAACTTTTCTTCCTCCTTCTAGCAGGTGTTTGACAGTCTCTTTTTGACATTGTTTTCCTTTGTTTAAAAAGAAAATTGTCATGTATCCAAAAATACAGTGTACATACCTGAATACTACCTATGATTTCTCTCCTCCTTCACACTCCATCACCTCCTTCTTTCCACCTTAATTTTTAGATGAAGAACCAGTTCTACTAGCATCTAGAATGGTGAAATGCAGTAGAAAAAAATACTGCAATACCAGTATGATCTATGAGGCAGGTCATCTAATCTCTCCAGGCCTGAATAAATTATTAATTGGTACCTATTTGTACCAAACTAGTTAAATCCTGAGGCTTGGCTGCTACCAGAATTCTGGTCTGTAGTAATTTATTGGGGGGCTTCAGCAACTATCTGAAGAACCTAAAACCCTTGTTCAGATTCAAAGAAATGAGTTAGAGAAACACCTCTTTTATTAAAAACTCAATTGTATTTGTTTTTAAAATGAACATTTCTTCTTATTATTATTATTTATTTTCAATTACAGTTGACATTCGATATCCTTTTTATTAATTTCATGTGTACAGTGTAGTAGTGAGACATTTATATAATATAGACAGTGATCACCCTGACTAGTCTAGTACCCATCTGGCATTGTATATAGTTAGTACAATATTATTGACTATGTTCCCTATGCTGTACTTTGCATCCCTTTGACTGTTTCATAACTACCAATTTGTACTTCTTAATAAAAGGGACATTTCTTGACATAATTATATATAGGACATGCAACAGTTCCTTGTAGCAAATGGTGAATGCCGGGCATACACGAGCATATCACCTTCCTTCCACAAAAGAGTGACATTGCTAGCCACAAGGACTGTCCGCATTGTACTGTAAAACAACCACGTGATATTGATGACTAAGGACCAGGTGACCTAATGGAGTTTGACCTTCCAAACAATCTTGAACAGCTGAATTTTTCAACAAAATGTGAAAACTGGTTAAAAAAGAAGTCATAAAAATGGAGAGCCCAGAAATAAATCCACGCCTATATGGTCATTCAATCTGTGACAATGGAAGCAAGAATCTACACTGGAGTAAAGACAGTCGATTTAATAAACGGTGCTGGGAAAACTGGACAGATACATGCAAAAAAATTAAACTGGACCATCTTCATACACCATATACAAGAATAAATTCAAAATGGATTAAAGACTTAAATGTAAGACCAGAAACCATAAAACTCCTACAAGAAAATGTAGGAAGCAAATTTGCAGACAGTATCCTTAGTAATACTTTTACTGATATATCTCCTTGGGTAAGGGAAGCAAAGAAAAAAACAAACAAGTGGGACAACATCGAACTAGAAAGTTTTTTTCAGGGTGGCCGTTTTGGTTAGCGGTTAGAGCGCAATACTCATAACACCAAGGTCGCCGGTTTGACTCCCACATAAGCCCAATGAGCTGCACCCCCGACAACTAAACTGAAAACAATGACTTGCCATGGAGCTGATGGGTCCTGGAAAAACACACTATTCCCCAATAAAAATTAAAATAAAAGACTTTCAGAAATGCTAAAATATTCCCCTGTGAAAAGCAAATTTAAAAAAAAAAAAAGTTTTTTTTTTCGCAGCAGAGGAAACTATCTTACCGAGTGAGAGAAGATATTTGCCAATGATACATCTGATAAGGAGTTAACATCCAAAATTTATAAAAACCTCATATAACTTAATACCAAAAAACAAAACAAAACAAAACAAAAAACCCACTATTAAAAAATGGGCAGAGGACATGAAGACACATTTCTCTAAAAAGGACATACACATGGCCAATAGACATGAAAAAATGTTCAAGGTCACTAATCATTAGCTAATGCAAATAAAAACCACAATGAGATACCACCTCTCTCCTGTCAGAATGGCTATCATCAATAAATCAACAAACAACAAGTGTTGGTGAGGATGTGGAAAAAAGGGAACCGTCATGCACTATTGGTGGGATTGCAGATTGGTGCAGCCACTATAGAAAACAGTATGGAAGTATCTCAAAAAACTGAAAATGGAACTACCTTATGATCCAGCAATTCCACTCCTGGGTATCAAAAGAAAGCCAAAACACTAATTCAAAAAAAATATATGCACCCATTTATTGCAGCACTATTCACAATAGCCAAGATATGGAAACAACCAAAATGCCCATTGATAGACGATTGGATAAAGAAACTATAGTACATTTGTACAGTGGAGTTATTACTCAGCCATAAAAAAGAATGAAATCTTTCCTTTTGCAACAACATGGATAGACCTTGAGATTATGCTGAGTGAAATAAGTCAGACTGAGAAAGACAAATACCATATGATCTCACTTATATGTGGAATCTAAAGAACAGAATAAATGAGCAAACAAAACAGAAATAGACTCAGAGGTATAGAAAAAAAAAACTGTTGGTTGCTAGATGGGAGGGGAGAGGGGATGGGGGAGAAGGTGAAGGGACTAGAAAGTGAAAATTAGTAGACACAATATGGTCATGGGGATATGAAATACACTATGGGGAATATAATCAACAATGTTGTAAAGATCATGTAAGATGCCAGATGGGCACTGGACTTATCAGGGGAATCACTTCATAGACTGTGTAGATGCCTGACCAATGAGCTGTACACCTGAAGCTGAAGTAGAATAATATTGTATGTCAAATATCTATATCTATATCTATATCTATATCTATATCTATCTATATCTATCTATCTATCTATCTATCTATCTATCTATCTATATACATATTCATGGGATGTGGAGTACAGCATAAGTAAGATAGTCAATGGTATTGCAACAGTTACATAAGAAGTCAGAGGGGTAGTAGCTAGGGGAAGGGGTGTTATCACTCCGTCTAACTGTTATGTTGCTTTATACACCTGAAACTAAAACAAACAAACAAACAAACAAAACAGAGAGCCAGTGATTGAAATAATCCTGGAGTTACAACCTGGAAGAAGAATGGGTGTGGTCAGAAAGACAAGCAACCACCCCCACAAATACCAATGCTTGATTTGGTTTCCCATTTTATATTGTCTAAGTACCTCTGGCAAACATCATATGCAATACTACAATCTATGAGAGAGCCTCAGGTCCTGAGCTAGTAGTAGGCAGCAACTCACTCAGCGCTACCTCAGTTACTTGCAGCATCAGAGATATGGACACTTCTTGCTGCCATTTGTCCCCAAGCTTCTAACAAACCGCAAGTCTTTATTTGCAGATCACCCAAGCCATGATTTTAGAAATCTCTTTGGCAAACCTCTGGTAGCAGTTGCCACTACCTTCCCATCGCTATTCCAGGTAAGGGGGAAAAACTGAACATAGGCTCTTCCTCATAGTACGATGCTTTTCTTTTGTTATCCAGGAGTTGCACCCTCAATAGGTCACAATGAATTTCCTTCCTTTTAACTTCTCCATGCTTTACCCCCCCAAACTCAATATTTAAATCTGGGAGGGAATGGGGGGAGGGGTGAATCAATGGAAGATAGTTCCATCCGGACAGATGGGCAAGGGACAGTATAAACTCTCAAAGCTCAATCCCCGTAAAGGGAACATCTGTGGGAAAGGAAATCCAGCTGTTGGCCAGCCCAGCCCCATTTATGTCTGCTTCTGCTACACTGACATTTTCTGAGTTCAAAGAAGACATCGCCTAAATTACTAAAAGGCCTAGGCACTATTTTAAAATAATGCTTGGAGTGATCTGATGTCTAAAGCAGCTTTCTGCCAAAAGGACCTTTGCCACAGTGCTACATTCAAGAGCTTAAATGGGTGTTTTTTAAATGGCCCATTGCTGTAATTTGGCAGTGTGTCTGGAAAAAGCTGATTTTGAAATTGAACATTTTAAATAAAAATCTTCTGACCCTGTTGCCATGTTTCCCCGAAAATAAGACCTAGCCGGACCATCAGCTCTAACGCGTCTTTTGGAGCAAAAATTAATATAAGACCCGATCTTATTTTACTACAATATAACATCTGGTCTTATTTTACTATAATATTAGACCGGGTCTTAATATAAGTCCAGGTTAATATCATATCATATCATACCATATCATATCATATCATATCATATCATATCATATCATATCATAAATATAATATAATATAATAAACATAGCATAGCATAATATAACATAACATAATATATAATACCAGGTCTTATATTAATTTTTGCTCCAAAAGACGCATTAGAGCTGATGGTCCGGCTAGGTCTTATTTTCGGGGAAACACGGTGCTTAGCACTTTCCTTAAACATGCCTGGGTACCCTCTGTGTGGGCCTGGGGGCAGCCCCAATTCCAGTGCAAAGGAAGACAGCACAATTGCACTGTGTCGTCCTCCACTGACCTCACTGGCCTCAACCTAGCTATAAATTCCAGCTCATGGGGTCTAGAATATCCCTGAAAATTTTGTCTGTTTAAAGAAAGAAAGATGAGGAGAAAACCCTCCAAATATTATTGTTTTAGTTTGAGATGTGTGCCACAAAAAGATGAATTAAAATTTATTTGTCATTTTCCAAAATCTGCCTGTGGAAGTCACTAAGGTTAATGTCTCTGGCCCAGAATGGCTGAAACCAAACTAGAGAAATGAACTGTTTTCTCTTCTTCCTTAGGGGAGAAGGAAATATTGGTGCTGTGTGGTCTTGGGACACCATCAATGATTCATTGGAATATTAATGTAAATAATGGTCAAATCACCCCTGTAATAGACTCATAATTAGTCTGCCCCATTCCTATTCTATGTCTTTAAGCTTTTCAGAACTGTGTGGATCTGAGGTTTTACTATAGAACAAGTTACCAAGTACTCGTATGCTGACAAATTATAACATGCCTCTTTTCCCTGTGTCCCTTCTCCCCTCCTCTATTGAATGTTCAGTTTTCGTTCCAAGTGCCTCTCAAAGAATGCCAAGTGGAGGTCAGTGAATGTGGCAGTAAAAAGAAAATAAAAAACAAAAGAAAAATATATCTGTCATTTCTCAATGCTTGTTAGAGTAAAAGTACAATGCAATACAGTATATTTTTTTTAGCTGAGGGGTTATGGGGGTCAGCTCACATACTGGCTTGCCAACTTTTTTCCACAAAATGAGATGTCAAATGAGAATGTTAATTTATCAGAGCAGACGTATGTCACTACTGATCATAAAGAAAGGTGCTGGTACATCCCACCAGCACATACCGATGCCAAGAAAGGTCTGCTGCTGACTAGCAACCTGGTAAACAGATTCACCATGATTGGCCCCAACCCAGCTGGAATTGTGTCTCTTTCACCAGCTCATTCTGGCTGATGTTATCATCATATTCCATCACCCATAAATGCTATGTGCCCTTTTAAAAAAAATAAAGTGTAAGTTCATTTTGTTTTAAGAATGTCACGACATCCCTGGATCCAGTGCTGATATTGACTATCCAGGTTGAGTATCATTGGTTAACATGTCAGCAGACCGGTTCTATAAGGATTCAATAAAAATGACAACAGTGATGCCAACTGGTATCTGCATAGCACATTCATTTGGACCAGGCAGTATTCTAAGCCTCATACTTTTACTATTTCATTTAATCCTCACAACCCCACAACTTTGTGAGATAGCTATTATTATCCTTTCAATTTTATAGATGAGAAAACTGAGGCTCAGAGAGCAGAAGTAACTTGTCCAAAGCCACACAGCTAGTAAGTGGTGCAGAGCTGGAATTCAAAGTAAGCTCCATCTGATTCCAAAGCCTGAGCTCTTTACACACCCCTCTGTAATGTCCAACATGGGAGACTAGAAAATTCTCCTTGGAAAGGAGAGGGGAAGGTAGTTTCAAATGGCATATTCACTAATACTGAAATTTCAAATAACATAAAAAGACGGTACAAGCTTTTTATTTTTATTCTGTAGAATTTGTGATAGAAACAGAGGGAGTTTGCTGGCCTCCAGGAAACCTTCATTATATCCAGAGCTGAATACATACTTGTCTGGGGCGGGGTGGGGGTCACATCATCCAAGCTCACAGAGGGAAGTGTTTAAAACAACAACAACAAGAACAAAAGTACCCCGGGTTTGGAGACTCAAAACTCAGTTTTGACAATGTCCCAGATTGATGGAATCCATACTAACAAACCCTCCAAAGATTGAGTAATCAAAGCTGAATGCCAGCATTCCAATTTATAGTGATAATATAAATCACAAAGTGATAGATCCTCACATAATCTCCCTATGGGTAAATAACCTGGGAAGCCAAATTATAATCCAAAACTTAATAAACATGGAATCAAAGCCAACTCAGTTTATAAGATCTGAATGTTTAATAATGGCATCATGTTAAAATATATCTCTAAATAGGATATTACAGTAACAGATTACAACAATAGTTAACACTTATTGAAGGATTACTACGTGCCAGGCACTGTGATAAATATATAAATTATCTTCTCTTATTCTCACAAAAGCCTTATGTGAGAAGTACCATTATTAAAATTCCCATGCTACAGACAGAAACTGGGGCTTTGAAAAGTATAGCCACTTGCCAAGGACATAAAGCTGGGGAGTGGTAGGCATGAGATATGCACTCATAACCACGTCGCTCCCTTGCCTCTGTGCCTAGTCCAGAGTCATAC
This sequence comes from Rhinolophus sinicus, assembly GCF_036562045.2. Classification (NCBI taxonomy): domain Eukaryota; kingdom Metazoa; phylum Chordata; class Mammalia; order Chiroptera; family Rhinolophidae; genus Rhinolophus; species Rhinolophus sinicus. Next base: position 96,034,404 of record NC_133768.1, read on the forward strand.
AAGGCAGTCTCTCCCCTGGGCAGAGTGGGCTGTTCAGGGCCACTATCTTTCTCTGTGACTTTCTTCTTTTTATATGCTTTCATGACCGACAGCCCCAGATTCCCACTCCATGGTTGGCACATTCTTTCTTCAACTGTTAACACTGTCAATCACTCTACTGTCTGGTCATTTTACCCTAGGAGACATTAAATCTGTCTGTCTCTGTCTCAGTCTTGCTCTCTCCTTTTTTGAAATTTAAAAAGTTAAGTTCAAAGAAGTAAAATACCAATCACCCATTTTCCTGCCAACTATGTATTATCAACAATGATTCACTTTTGGCAATTTACCTCCAGCCTTTTTTCTATATTTATGCCATACAAAATAATAGGTGACTACATTGTTCTTTGGTAATTCAGTCTTTCAAAGGGAATTTGCATAGCTCTGTTCTCATTCATAACTTGATTTCCTAGCTTAACTCTTAAAGGGCAAATTCATTTTCAATACTTTCAGGTTCTTGGGGAGGCCCCTCCAAGTTGCTTCCATGCACCAAGTACACATTACCAGACATGGTGAGATTGATCTAAACAAACAGGCAAGTAAGACTGATCATCTTATTAACACTAGAGCTAAAGATTATGCACTTAGTCTAACCTGCCTAACTCTCTTAATTGTCAAGAAAAATAAATATATCTCAATATAAAAGATTGTAAAAATTGGTATTGTGCAGGGGTCAATGACTGCACGATCTTTCCCCAACAAAGCAAAAATATTTGTATATTGACAAGGAAATTACAGATTGGACATAAACAATTATCTACATATAGTGACTTTGGCAAAATTGAGAGCATCACTTTGAAAAAGAGATACCCTAGAAATAGAAAAGCAAGCTATTAAGAAGGCACATTTCTGAAAAATCATAGGCATAACTCATTGTATCTGATAACTATGACATTTGGTATACATTTATTTCAAAACAAAAAAATTAAAAGGGGCATTGGTTTATTATAGGTTTAAAGAAAGATGCACGCCCAGAACTATTTTTAAAGGTTGTCTGTGGAAAGGATAAGACCACAAAATTAATGGAAAATAGAAAGCCTCCCAGAAGGGAAAATATGTGGTGTGCATGGCAAATATCAACAAGTGAACACAGTAAACAATGGTCAAAGACATCTTTTCTATCAAATTAAAGAAGCCTTTTTCAGTCTGTGATATATAAAACTTCTAGGGTTATAATCATGGGGATATTTTGAGAGTTTATCTACTTTAAATATACCTTTCAATAATATGTATAACAGAAAACTGAGGAGATATCATAAAGTAAATTCACTGGTATTTCTGATCAAAACACTGTCTTAAAGAATTTCATCACACAGATTATAGGATATCAATCAAATGACTTGCTCCCCCTTCTGGCCGCCCCAGGGATGACATAAAACATTCTTCATGCCTCAGCCCTTCACAGAAACCTTTCCTAGGTACCATTTGGCCCACCCTTACACTGCACATAGATCCACAGTGTATCCTACCACTAGCATTTAAGACAACCAACTATACAATGTCCATATTCTTCTGGGTTTTCAACTGGAGTCGCCAAATGTACCTATACAGGCCATTGCTATCTGTAGAAAACCATCAAATGAAGAGCCTCTCCTTTAAATTTAGCTACTGATGCCAAGAACCCTTCACTATTGTTCATTATTCATTGTTATCAAATCTCTCTGGGTCATTTGAGCTGAATTTCCCAGGTTCTTTCAGATCCACCTCCATCGTCCTGTCTCTGCCCACACTGTCTGGCTATTACCCCCTTTACAGTCAGAATCATTTCCCTCAGCCCTTGTAGTGATGGTCCAAAGATCAGAAGAATACTGGGTCAGGTGCCTCTCTAATACCTTATGATCTAAGGACATTTCATCTATTGTTTAGATTGGAAAGTTTTGATATTAGAATTATACATATTTAAGCCTGAAAGGGACCTTAAAAATCATCTAACTCAGTAACTCCTAGACATTGTTGGTATGTAAACCTATGATATTAGAATCTGCTGAGGTGCTTGTTAAACATACAGATTCTTAGGCCCTACCACAGACCTATAAATTCAGAGTTTCTGGGCATTGGTCTCAAGAATCTACATTTTAACAAGTTCCCCAGGCAAGTCTGATGTAGAGGTAGGTCTGGGCACACTGATTATCAAAGCCCATCATTTCAGAGATGAGGAAACTGATAGAGCAAAAACTAAAATCCAAGTTTCATGAGTCCCAGTCTTGTTCTTTCCATGATACCACTTTCTCTCCTGCTCGGAGAAGTATTTTGGAATCATCTTGCATAAGAGCTAGTTATAAAGTCCACTAGCAATAAATAATTTTTTAAAAAGCTTGTTTTGTAAAGCACACTTTTAAAAGGGTTGCACACTACTGAAGACAGCCATCTCATGGTGACATATATTAACTGTTGTAGATTTATGATTTCCCCCCCTAAAACTTACATGGTTCAAAAGCAGGAGAGGCTGTTGAGTTTTAGCAACACATTGGAGCATGAGAGAATTATACTGGGATAATTACTTGAGCTATCTGAACTACTTGTTACCCCTTCTTTATAAATACTATACGATGTGAACCAAAGAGTCAAAAGCAAAATGGAAAAGAAGCACTAACAAAAACCGAACTAATCAATCCTAGCCCCTCAGACAACCACTCTCTCTAGTTCCTTATAGGTGAACTATAACTTACATGTAACCATCAGAATAGATTCACGCAAAGAATTTTTTCCAGTGCAGACAAATATGTCAGAAACCACTTTAGTAATGAACTCTTAGCAACTGACACTAATTGAAACAGCAGCGTGATTATTAATATAAACAACTGAGAATTTAAGATAGCATTCAAGTACTTTTTGGCCTGGGCTAGGTGAATACAAAGTCATCACAGCACAATCATGGTCTTTCACTTAGTAAAAATGTAAAAGGTCACTTCAAACTTAGTTAACTATAGCAGCCAAAGACACACAAAACAAATTCAACTGGAAATACCAGGTTGTCTTCTTGACCCAGGACTGCCTGGATGCTTCTGAGAGCTTGGTTTGAATATAATAACAGAATAGGGCCAACGGATGATTCAAGTACTAGCAGGTGGGATGCTGAAGAGTTGTCACAAAAATGTGACAAAGGCACTAGGCTTATATAAGTGATCAGAGAGGACATCAAAAGTATTTGCATATACCTTTAGCTAGATCTAAATGTAATGAGGGTTGGGAAACACTCGTATGCCAGTTGCCTACAAAACCACAAGGCCTTAAAGCCTAGAAGTCTGTGATATGTGTGTGGTGGCTAGAATTAAGAAATTTCAGTTGTCTTCTCTACTTCTCAACCCATTAATATTTTGTTCACCTAGAAAGAGAGAACAATTACCAATTTAATGAGAAAGAATTTCATTAAATTTCCAATTTAATGAGAAAAAATCAACAGCCTACTTATCTTGGTCTCTCTCTCCTCTGCACTCCCACCGTACATTGTACATCTCACAGTGAATTGTACATACTTGAGTGTAATGATATACTTACAAATCCATCTTCCCAGCACAAATGCTCTGAGGGCAAGGACTATGTATCTCATTCATCTCAACTCCAGCACCTAGGTAGGTTCTGGGTATATAGGAATCTCTCAATGTATATTTGCATTGAGTGAATAAATGAATGAGAGATCAACGGATGCTAACTAGACATCATGAACACTTCACACTGTGCCACAATGAACATTGAAAAATGGGGGGAAAATTGCCAATCCATCAATTGATTTGTCTACATGACACAAACTAGCAATCTACTTGGTTTTTTCCCCCTCCCTCCAAAAACCAAGACATTTCAGGTTACACCACTCACGGAGAACTGAAGGGCATAAAATACCTTACACTACTGCAGAAGACTTGGAAAGTTCACATGTATCCTGTGTTTGGTTTGACCCCTTAGGAAATGGTCTGCAATTGTGCTTAGCATTTTGAAAAAGTCTTTCTTTTCAAAGGAAACCACAACAACATTATTAACATCATCTCATTAATCTTCAAAAGATAGCTGTAACGCAATAGCGAATTTTACTGATGAGGAAACAATTACAAAGGAGGCTAAACGACTTGCAGTTATTAAGTTAATTACTGACTCAGTTGACATTTGACACTGTTGATATCCTCCTTCCTAAATTGCTTTCCCCTGACTTCCATGACACTAAACCATTCTCACTTTGCCTTTTCTTATGAATTTAAGCTTCTTTACCAAAGAATGAATCTAACGTTAAATCCATTAATTTGCATCACTGCAAATTGTTTTCATCAGCTATCTTTACATATTTTTTGATGTTCTTTTTCATGTACAGACACAGCTGGAGTATAGTAGTTAAGAGCATGAACTCTGAAGCCACAATTCATCCTTTCAAACCTTGGCTCTGCTCCACGCTAGATGTGTGACCTTAGGCCAGTCACTTAAACTTTTTGTACCTTAGATTTTCTACCTCTAAAATTGGAGAAATAATGGCATCTATCCTCGAAAAGTTGTTGAGAGGATTATATGATAAAATATGTATGAAATGCTTAGAACAGTGCCTGGCAGATAATAAGAACTCAATCAATGTTAACTATTACTAATAACATTATTTCATATACACATTTCCATGCAGCTATGCCATCTTCTGTTGTGTTTATATACCAAAGTTTGCTTCGCTAATTTCATGTTGTATGATTTTAGAGTGAGTTCATAGGAACTTGGAAAATCACAGAAAATCAAAAACGGAGGTGAATGATATCCATCATCTTTGTTATTCAATGGTGTTTCCTCAATCTCCTTCACTGGTTCAACTCCTCCCTATCCTACTACATCCTAGCCCTTTTTGTTCCCCCAAGGCCATCGCTGCAACCCCAGCCCAGGCACTCAGCACCTCATAATTTTTGTAATGGGACCCATGCAGGATGCACAGTAAACTACTAAAGCCCCCACTAAAGTGAAATAATATAGTGTTAGATCACAATCCACTTAGCAATGTCTTGTACATTGCACCTTTCTATAAATGCCACGTGGATAGATGAAATGACATGGTTATGGGAACCATATGGAAGAGGACGCTAGAAGCAGTTTGGGGCCAGGCTGGGAAGGAATCTAGATGCCATGCTAGAGAGTTTAGGTTTGATCTTGTAAGCTATGGAGAGACACTCAACTTGAGTTATAAAAGTGGGAAAGAAAAGAAAAAGAGAAAGCTATGTAGAGGACAGAAAAATTGGTTATAGCTTCCTAACTATTCAGAAGTAAAGTTCATTTCACTTGAAACTTAATAGTTTTAATTATATTAAACTTTGAAACTATCCCTGCCACATTTCAGAACATCACTTTTCTTAACTTGTCCCTGGAGTCTTTTGAAAGGTATAATATTTGCTTTTGTACTTTGTTTTAATAACAAATCCTATTTTTCTAGAGGGCTCAGCAATACCTGATTTTCAAATGCCTTTCTGCCTTATAATATTTAAGAGAAACAATTGGTGTCTGAGATTACCTGGCCAGAAAGATAGGTGGCCTGGGACACCCAGACCTGAACTAATTATGAGTTCTAGTTGGTCAGTTTCTACTCTGAAAGCAGTCTACATGGGAGCATACAATTTACCTACCAACTTGCTTTTGTGCCACTGAAACTACAGTTATAGCCACCAGGAATAGCCACCTTTCAGAAATTTGGTTCTTAGCCTGGGAATGAAGTATTGCTAGTGGTCTAGAAGAACAATGGGCAACATCACCACCTTGATCAAACCCCTTGCAGTCTATTTGGGTTGTGGTTATCGCAAAGGGAAGAAAACAATGAACTTGAGTACCTCAATAATACTTCCAAAAAGGGGGCTCCAAAGGATTTCGGTTTTAGTATCATTATAGTATAGTCATAGTGAACAGCAACTTATCAGGGACCTTTGTCCATAATGGCTTATTACAAATATTTACTTTATTTTACTCATCTCAAACCCTATGGAATTACAATGCTCTCACTGACTTATTAAAAATTATTGCAGAAACCATGTTCTCAGTATGAAAGATATTGTATTTCTTCCTCTGATTACAGCCTTACATTTTGTTTCTCTTTAATTCTATACTTTTTATTATTTTACTCTCTGAATTGATTCTCTGCATCCGCAAAGGTAGCTCTATATTTTCTTTCCCAACTGTCTCGCTGAGAAGAGTTCTCTGGCAACATAGACTAGGAGGAAATTTCTCTCAGTCTCATTTCTTTCACTTCAAAAGTAAATCCACTGGCCGCCCATATCCATGAAAATGTAATGGGAACGTTTCCCTGACACATTAGTCAATCCTGATGCAGGAAGAGTGAAAGGCCAGGCCAGATGGCGACTGTCACAGCTGGCTGGCTGCACTGCCAGGATCACAGAGTCTAGAACTGAGCCAGGTGTCATGGCTCAAAATGAGGCAAATGGGGACTCCATGAAATGACTCTAAGGCCAGGCTGACAGGAGACCAATAAAGCACTTTTTTGGCAAACTGAGACAATAACTCACACCACTATCCTTACTAGCTGAGTTCTTTGCAAAAGTGATATATCGGTGTAGACTTCTCTTCTGAAACCCTCGGACAAGGCTGATGAAGTAGAAACGAGGTATAAGCATGCACTGAGAAGGTGGGGAAGAAGCAAGTTAGAAGTGAGGAAACTGGACAAGGCCAGGGAAATGCAATAACGAAAAGCCACCCGTACCTGTTTAGCCTCTACTACTATGTACAGTGAGTGCTCGCTTTGTGTCAGGCATGTACTAAGAGTGCCAAGAGCCTTACAGAGTAGAGTGTCAGGCATGATTCTTGTCCTGAAGGAACTTCCTGAGTGGTGTGAAATCCAACCTCTACTCTGCCCTTAACAGCTTATTAAGGGTTTTGGGGGTCTTTAATCTCCCTGACATTTCTGAAAACAGAAATTCATAACTCCTTCTGGGTCAGAAGCACTGTCATTTGCAAAGACCTCCATGAATCATGCAATCCAGTAAGTCATCATCAGAGAGCCCACTCCCTAAATAGGAACTGCTCCAAGAAGAGACAGCCTTAAATGCTACCAGAGGGATCCTACTTATTGAAGACCCCAGACATTCCTTTCCATCTTCCCTGTGGGAGACAGACTACTGTGTTTCCCCCAAAATAAGACCTAGCCAGACACTCATCTCTAATGTGTCTTTTGGAGCAAAAATTAATATAATTTTTACTTTGGCGGCCCAGCACCAAAGTAACATCGTGGTTAATAAGGTATCATGCAAGCTGACATTCTATGCTAGGGGCTGGGACCTTCACTGTCATCATTAGCACTTGTTAAATTTCATCTCTATGTCAAGTATAATAAAAAAAGATGGCTATATACCTAAGGAGCACTTGTTAGAGTAATCAAGCTTGAAACTGTGATAGAAATGCAAATCTGAGGTTATCGTTTAGGGAACAGAAGGAAAAGAAAAGCCCAGCAAAGCAAGCCAGTTACCTTTAGAAGCACTCAGCCCTCCACCTATTTTAGCACACAGAAATACTCCGCCTCTCTGTATGTCTCTTTGCATTTTCTAGCCCACATGCCCCTCCATCCTCTCTCCCTCCAATTATTTTCCTTTGCCCCATTTCCTGCTCTCCATCCTCTCCTAACACCTTACTGTAAAGTGGAAGTCCCCACCAGACTCAGCTCTGTTTAAATACAGCTGATCGATGGACTGTACATATCCATTCCAACATCAAACACAAATGAATTTTGGATCATCCATTCTATCTACCTATGCTTCTGCTTCCCTCCCTTCTATTAGCACTGACAACCAAGAAATGACCATAGAGATCTAGACTGGATGCCTGTCATATAGACTTTCCATGCCTAGTTCCCATGGTGACAGATAGAGATTTGTCACAGGAATAGGTATTACATCTGTACAAATAGGATGCCAAAGCTTTCGATTCAGACAGCAAGGAAACAGGTTAGCAGAGGCCAGCCCTGAGAGTTCGTTAGGCCAGCAGAGTCTGGCAGATGTCAAGGAGTCAGTAGGCAGCAGGGTGGATGGAGGGGCCTGTCAGACCACAGCAGACATCAGGCCAAAAACAGTGTTCAAGGTGCAATGTCTTAGAACTCAGCTTGGTCAGGAGAAGCCAGCAGATAGAGGCCAGAGAGCCAGGGACCTAGGCCTGGAGGTGGTGAGACCACAGGAAGCCAAGGTACAACTGCCCCTTCCAAATCTGAACTTCTGGGCAGCATTTCTAGGAGCTATGTAACAGCTGCTGCCATACACAACAACATAGGCAGCATTTCAGGAGGTGTTCAGCAATTCTAGACCACAGCGTCGTTTGCGAAGCTTTTAGGGATCCTTTAAAAGGAGACGGAAAGCTGTATTTTACAGAGCCTAGAAAGATAAGCCAGCAAATCCTGTATGTCCTAGGACGCATTATCTCACTTTCAAGTTCTTGTTAACAAAGTTTAGCAAAGCAGGTGAAAGGATGCCTGATGTTGATGTTCTTCATTGCTTTGCTTTCCTCCTCACTTTTCTATGCTGGCCTGCAACCAAGCAAGAGGACTTTTAAACACAAAACCACTTCATTATTTTCATCTAGCTTGCAGAGCCCCTTGGGCTGAGAGGTAATGCCATCATTCTCCAGGACATCCTAGGATGGGACAGAGATCTGAAGAGAGCTTCAAGGAGGAGATGCTGAACAGCAGGACTCCTTTATTTTCTTCCTTCTTTCACTCTGATGCATCCCCCAGAGTGAAATGAGTGCCAGTACATATCCCACAGGCAAAGAGATATTATTTTCAGCACACCACTGCTCTCCCTCATTAGCATGGATAATCAAGCATGGACTGTAAGCATTTAGATCCTTGGAAAACAAAACTAAGTTTCATAAACACCTTCTGAGTCTTGTTTTAAGGGGAAAAAACTGGATATTGGTTTCTATGACATTTATCAACATTAGGGTTCTTAGGACACATTAAACAGTATCGCAAGTCAGAGCAGATTGGACTCATTAATAGAATTGGACCGCCTCTCTAAACATCTGAGCAACTTTTTAGTAATAAGAAACCTTACTTCCTCCACTTAGTTGAGCTGGAAAATTAATGTAGTGTGCTTCTGAAGAAACACATAATGAACATGATGAATTTTCATCATCTTGCTGGAAAGTGATTCTTTATGTTCTTATTCCAAATTTACAGCAAGTAAATTTAATGTTCTCAAGCTGCTGAGCCTTCTTAAGACCTCACTATCAATTTGTGGGCACTTTAACTGGTTCTGACCTGGAATTGATTAGCACTTTCTAAAAAAAACGCACGTGTAGCAAACTGCTGCACTTTAAGATAAATCTAGTTATTGGGGAAGTTACATTTTAAATATTTACATTTCTTCTAAGAGGAAATTAAAAACAAAACAAAACGAAAAACAGCCTTTACCTGAGTACCCTGAAGAGAGACAGGGACCCAAGCTTGCTCTCTTGACTTTCATAGGCAATTTGTAATCAGGGAGTTAAAATCTTCACTGGTAACTAGGAGCCCATGATGACCAGCTCCTGGGCAGAGCTGATTTCAAAGTCATCCACTGTTCTTTGCTCAAAAGTCATAGGCCACAAATGGCATCCCAGGGCACTCTGAACCCCCAAGGACATGGATGTTCTACTGTATTTCCCCGAAAATAAGACCTAGCCGGACAATCAGCTCTAATGTATCTTTTGAAGCAAAAATTAATATAAGACCTGGTCTTATTTTACTATGATATAAGACCGGGTCTTATAGAATATAAAATATAATATAAATAATGTAATATATATATATATATATAAAATATAATACCAGGTCTTATATTAATTTTTGCTCCAAAAGACGCATTAGAGCTGATTGTCCGACTAGGTCTTATTTTCAGGGAAACACGGTAAGTAGATGTTCCTTTTCTGTTTTTAAGAAAAAACAGATAGAGCACACATACCATAAAATTCACCCCTTTAAAATGTACAATTCAGTGTTTTTTGGTATGTTCAGACATGTGTAACCATCACCACTGTCTGATTCCAGAACATTTTCATCACCCCCCAAAGAAACCCTATATACTTTAGCAGTCACTTTTCATTCTTCCCATCCCTCTCCCTGGCAACCACTACTCTATTTTCTGCTTTTATGGATTTACCTATTCTGGACAATCATTCCTTTTTGCATAATGGTTTTGTTATATTTTTATTTTATTTTTAATTTTAAAGTAACCACTGGGTTTTTCCCTTTAGGAAACAGTAAATCAGTAGGACATGTTGAGGTGGTCCCATTTAAAATTCAGGTCTTTGAATAAATCAGTATGGAAACTTCCTTGGAAGAAACTTCCCTTAGGGGACTTGACTTGTGGATATAGACAGCCGCTGACATACAGTATTGCTTGGGCACAGACTTTCTCAACAGGTATGAGTCTCTCTTTCTCCTTTGGTTGGGAAAGTGAGGTTGTCTTACTCTGCTGTTTGTCAGAGACAGGGTAGAATTGAATATCTCAAAGCCACTTCCAGCCTGTTTGTGAGAAGCAGTATAGCTAAGTAGACTACAGAATCAGGTAAACTGAGTTCAAACGATAGCATTACAGGTTACAGGCTGTGTGGCTATGGGCAAGTTATGTGACCTCTCTGCGCCTCAGATTCTTAACCTGTAAAAAGGAGATTATAGTACCTACCTCACAAGATTCCTTTTGAGACTAAATGTGATATAGATAGATATAAACACAGAGGGTATCAAAAAAGTATATACACATTTTAAGAAAGTATTAAAATTGTAATACTCAATATATACCGATAATGAAAGAAGAATATAAGTCACGTTTGACTTCTGCAATTACAAGACGTGGTCAAAGTGGTTCCCATGAGCATCCAGACACTTCTGATTACGGTGAACTACTGCTTGAGCAACGCTGACCAAAGTGTCCACTTGTATACATTTTTTGGCACCCCTGGTATAGATCTAGATAGGCAGCTTGGTACTATACTGGGCATTAGTAAGATCTCAATAAATATCTAAAATTAAATGCCTATTTTGTTTCAGGTACTGGTTTTTGCATTTATTAGTTGCTTACTTACTGGTGCTAGTGCACACCATCAAAAGGAAAGATGGGATTATGAATACAAAGATTGGCAATGCCTCTGAAAGATAACAATGTAATAACATGACATAATGATGTTTGATCAAGTATGTGACACTATCACATCAGTAAACACTATCCCCAGATTAATTTCTTGAAAAGCAAGGCAAGTTGATATTCTCAGGAAATTAAAATTCAACATGTTCTTTCTGCAAACAACACTATAGTCCATGAAAATCGATGTTTCACCCTGTCTATATGGCAGTCAAGTTTCTCCAGTAATATAGCAATAGCTATTCATGCACGGTATAATATAAAATCTATAGATCAATAAGCCCTCTGATTTATAAAGTTATAGCAAATCCCCAGGGACAAAAGATCTAGAAAAGATAAATGTATCTCATCAAGAGGCTACTTTAAACATAGTCCTGGTGAAGTAAAGAATACATATTTTATAAAGTATGCATGAAAACCCAATAGGATTTTTAAACACAATAGAGCGTCTCTCTTCATTAATAAAATGTTCAAAGTGAACTATTTTATAACCGTATATATACATAGTGCATCTGGTAGGTGGACAAAAACATGGGAATTACCATAGCGATTATTTAACTCCTTTCTCAGGTTTGATGGACAATAACTTGACGTTTAATACTGTTTATAGCAATAGAAAGTAGTAATCACAAAAGCAGTGGGTTTCCAACAGAATTCCATTTCTATATGATTTCCCACAGTCTTAAAGAACTAGGGCCATTTGAATACCCTTGGCCTCTCTCTGTTTTATCCCTATCATCGTCGAGAGGTGGACTGAAGATAGGACAGATCCACTCACAAAGAGACCTTCATTCCATAAGGCCGCAATTTAGGCTCTCATCAACATTTTCCCAGGTGCTGTGTTAGCCCCTGGGGATTAAAGATGAATCTGTCTCTGCCTTCAAAGATGTTTTATGAGATACATACATAAGATACAGAAGTATCTGCAGTGATCCAAAGCAAATGCCATTAGCTTCCCAGGTAAAGAGATCTAGCAACCAGAGGGAGGGCATGATATAAATTTAGGGGAAAAGCTCTTCCCCTGGGCTCTAGCCAAGACCTAGAAGGTGGGCAGAAGCAAAACTTGAGTTTAGGTGGTTGTTTGGGTCCTTGAAGAAGGCACCAAAGCATTCAGCTGTGGGTTAGGTGCTTTATCACTATTACGAATTCGCCAATACTTCATGACCAATCCCCTCTTCTCAGGTGGAACTCGGCCTCATTGTTTCACCTCTGATACAAGAGCTGCACCCTCTTCACCCACTCAAGAGTTTTCTCCGGTTTTGCCTTCTTAGCCCCACCTCACACTACGGCCACTTCTTGCCCCTGTGCACCTCCATTGGTAGAAAAGAATACAGTGAGGGTCCTATGCTACTTTTGGCTGCCATCAGCTAGATATATGATGTTAGGCAAATCACTTTTGATGCCAAACCTCAAACCTGGTTTTTCGTCTTCCTCATCATAATACTAGTACGTACCTTATATTTGTACAGTTTCCAAGGCACTCTAAAGATGCAGACACTGAGGTTAAGGGAAGACAAATGAAGTTTACACAGCCTATAAATACAAAATCATTAGATGTTCAAAAGAACAGGTGCATGACAATAATGAAGGATGTGACCAGGGAAGGCTTAACTTTGACTAATTTACTATAGTCCTGTAATACAGTGTCTCAGCTCTCGGCAGGTGAACACAGAAGACATTGAGGCCGAAAACGAACAACAACAGAGCCACGGATAGGGGGTTCATACCACTATATTCTCAATGGCAGCTGGTCGAGACACAAGAAGGAAACATCCCCCAATACGGGGTCTTCCTGTACCACAGTCTTGCTGGTGGATGGGTGAGACACAGGAAGTAGGATCCGTAACACCCGCAATCCGCAATCTGTGCTTGTTAACCTAGCCACGGCAGTTATATACAAAACAATAGTGGCTGATGGCCAACTGGTTACAGCTGATGGCCATCTAATGACCGAGCCAGCATCTTTCCACAAGAGCCTGGAAACTGCTCTCCTGGCCCTTTCTCTACAGGTCCAAAATTTGGTCTCCAGATTTTCCTGTCAAACATTTGATTTTGTCAGTGTCCCAGTGTTCCTCTGACTCATGCTAAGAAAGTTCCCAAGAAACTGGCACATGTAACCAGAATGTCTAAGTATGCATTTGCAATATGAATTATTACTACTAGGGAGACTAGATTCTCACATTCTCTGGCCACACTCTCCATAGACAAGCTACATGAAAAGATGAGTTACAGGCATACCTTGGAGATATTGTGGGTTCATCCAGATAATTGCAATAAAGTTAGCATCGCAATAGAGTACTAATCGTTTTGCGGGTGGAGGGTCTTGCCTTTAATTTATTTTAAAAAATGCAACATCTGTGAAGTACAGTAAAACAAGGTATGCCTGTATAATCAGAAGGTTGATTGGTGAGCCTGGAGTTATTACCAAGTGAGTTAGTTAAATTATGTAAATGTTCAGTGACATCAGGTCTTTGTAAGCTAACAAACAATCTCCATTATGAAGATAAACCTGCCATAGGAAATGGCCCTTAGACACCCATTCCCTTAGACAGAACTAGACAGGCTTTGCAGAATGGCCTCTGCTACTCTCTTCAGCCTCTCTGTTCTCACTGACACATCACTTCTTTAATGATATTAATACTTTCCAGTGACACCTCTCTACTTTGATCTATTGTGTCTTGTTTAAAGTTTAATTATCAGAGAACAACCTACTTCCAGGGTGTTCAGGGAACACCTGTCACTTCCATGGATAGCCAACGAAAACCAGGTTTTCTGATTCTGAGTAGGCAATGCTTTCAACGACATCTTGCTGTATCTCACCACCAAGCAGGGATAATCCCATATTCTTCCCAGGGTTGTTTCAGGAGAAAAAATAGACAAATGCAAAAATGCTTTTAAAGTACTGTGCAACTATTAAGTCAACACAATGGGATCATTTTTCTATCCTTCAACTTTACCAAATAAAGTGGTAAATGAGAGCAGAGAGCACTTATTGGAAGAATTTCCAAAGGAAAAAAATTATCAGTCAGCTGAAAACTTGGGGAACTCCTGCTTAACTACTGTTTTTATTTAAGCTCCCCAAGGCTATCACTTATTTCCAAAACAGTGCTGATGTAAGATATACAATGAAATGAGGTAAGTGAGTGCAGGTTCCTTCCCAGCCAGGGCTTGGAGAAGGGTAAGGTAAATGGTGCACAATTAGTTGTTAATTGATAAATGAGGAGTCAGTTGGCTGGGTGACATAAAAATGAAAATCAGCCAAAAAAGATATACTGGCTGATTTATGAGAGAGAAAGAGGAAGAGGAAGGAGAGGGGGAGAGAGAATGAGAATGAATCTGAAAGCCTCAAGAAAGAAATACAAGTAGCAAAGAGGTCCTAGAGATGAGCAACCACCAGGGGCAAAGCAAGAACTTCCTCTCCTCCCACCAACCACATGGAACATTTCTTTCCCTGGAGAGAGGAGACGATTATTTCTCCAGGAAATTGCTTCCCTTACACAGGTCATACTAAAAGTTGGCCTCAGATTATATTCATCATATTTCACTTCAAACTCTCATTTTTTTTTATTGTAACATGTGTCATTCTCTGAGTTGGGGGTGGGACAGAAAAAGGTATGTTATTGTAGGAGAAGAGATATGCTTATCTTTCAAAAGGACATATTTTCTGCCAGAGACTTCTTTACTCCGAAAATACTCATTTAAAAAGAATTCCTTTGGTAGTAAAACAAAAAACAAAAAACAGAGGTAAATAAAGACCAGACCAGTCACCTATTATACACCCTTACTACATGCATACTGGTGTGTTCAAAGACATGTCCATAATTAGGCTGTCAGATATGACACCATATCCACATATGATAATAGATTTTATAGAGATGAAAACCAGGCCTTAAAGGTCAACTAGAGAAATCATCCCACCTAATTTTTGAACCATTGTGTAAAAGGAAATGAAAACAGTACGCTAGTTCTTCTGAAGAAAGATCCTAAGCCAAAACACACAGTATATATAGCCCCATGAAAGGAATGGGAGTTGGGAAGTAAAAGCAGGGAGGGCCAAGGGCATGACAGAAAATGCACATGGGGCAGACTTTCAACTAAGGCAGCTCCTCTGTCTATCCTAAGTGGCTGGACTGCCATGTGGATAAGGGTTCCAGTTTATTAGTGCTTTGACTCTGTCTCTGAATCTGATGACCTTTAAGCATCACCCCCATCACTCTGTGGAAAATAGAGACCTTCCCTCCACAGAGTCCTCCTGACTTGGGTCCTTTCCAACACTTGACTCTCTATGTTGGGAGTCAAGACAGTCCCTCCCTCCCAACACAGAGTCCAGGAGAATATAAGGAACAGCCATTCTGCTGAGGCGGGGGTGGGGGTGGGGGAAGAAACGCAAGTGACCCGAAGTAGCAGCTACCCTGGTATCCCATCCTCTAAGACACACAGACCACCCAGTACTCAGCTGGCTAGTCCCAGACACCATGGGATTACGATGTCATATGTGAGCCGTAAAAGCCATTCAGGCAGGTGACTACTGACTTTTCTATGCAAAAGATAGCTGTCAGACACAAACAGTTTGACATTTAGCCTCTTAACATCAGGGAACTCACCTTAATTCATGTTTGTGTGTCTCCACCTTACCCAGGGTCTAGCTGTCTACTTGATACACAGAAGTTCCACAATGATTTTTTTCTATTATTTTACCTAGATGCAGCTCAGAGATAAGACCATGGGCTTTAGATCAGGGAACACATATTTCTAGTCCTACTTCTACCATGAAAAAGCTGTATTTAGGCCGGTCTCTCCCACTCTCCCACCTCAATTCCTCAAGCAGGTTCCAATGGCTTGTTCCCTTACTTCATTCAGATCTCCTTTCTAATACTCCCTCCTTGGAAAGATTTTCCTCACCACCCTATCTAAAATATCACTACCCCCCCACATCCTTCTTTAACTTTACCCTGCTTTACTTTTTCTTCATAGCACTTACATCCAATTTTAAATTGTTTTATTTATTTATTTATTTATTTTCTTGTTTGCTATCTCTTTGCCCTCCAACCCCTGCTGCAATAATAGAATTTAAGTTCTAGGTGGGGATTTTTCTTTGTCACTGCATTTTTTCCCTGCTGTACCCCTAGCTTCAGAGCACAGTGCCTACCACATAGTAGGTGCTAATCAATATCTGTTGAATTAAAATTTTAAAACATAGTAGATGCTCAATTAATGTGTATAGAATGAGACAATGAAAGTAGTTAAATAGATGAGCTCAAGGTCCTTCCCAGAGTTGAAAGTCTACAGACCATGACACCCACATGTTCTGAAGAGGACCTGGCATTACAACAGGCACCTCCACATCTGCTCCCAAGTGCCAGTGAGAGAGCTCAAGCATTTTCTACCCTGGGTTCCTAGAATTCAGAACTCTGGCTTTTTGGCACCTCTCTGAGCTGGACACCGGAGGGCAGTATACCCACACTTACTGCTTCTATCCAGTAAAGGGCCAGAGGTAGGGGGGGAATCCAAGTTCTGGATAAATGGCAGTACTCGGGTGTCAAATTGGCATGTCATGACCGGCGCCTAACTGCCCCCTGATGTGAAGAGCTTCAGACTGCAGGACAAAGGGTTCACTAAAGACTTCATTCAAAATTTGTAACATGGAAATCAAATGTGAACAACAGACCCCAAAACCATCTGTTCTTGCCAAAGCCAGGACGGACTCCATGGCCAGCTGCCAGAAGTGTCCTGAGTTGTTCTACACACACTAGGGGAGGGAGCCACGTTTCCTTGTAACAAAAGGCCATTATGCAAAGGGCTGCCAAACACAATCTTCCTTTTGATGTATTCTCTTTAACTAGAGTAATGTAATAAAATGATAATGATAATCTTTTGGTTTATGATTATCCTGAGTTACCACCAAAAAAAAGTCAACCCTGGCATCAAAGTAAGCTGACGTTACAAGCTGATTATTTGCCTCTCCAAGAAATTCATCACTGTGACTTGCTGAAAATGCATTTTAATTAAAACACTGTACCCATTATAAATTGGGGGATTTTTTAAAAGAGTATAATTAAATCCAAAAATTGAACACCCTGCTACAATATTAAAGGTGGGCATGAAAACATATAAAGAAAAACGTATTACAGTTAACATGTAGGAGCACATATGCACATAATTTCTACTTAGAAATTTAGGGGCTTAATAAGAATCCAAAACCATTCAATATGTGAATTTCCACTGTGATGGCATATTCTATTGCTTTTGAATTCTTAGCTACTATGATGCAGATATTTAACTTTAACTATACCTTTTTGTAAAATAAAAGGTTTGATGCTCTTAATAAATATACAACTCTTACATCTAAACGGATTTTCCTCAAATTTTTTCCTAAGTCACCAAACGCAGAATATCCTAATGCTGCACCCTGGGTGACATCCTTTTATGGACTCCAATCTTACATACAACCCCTCAGGCCAGAACTGCAGTCTGCTCCCAATACTAACAGCCTATATATTTGTGTATAAAACCAACAATTTCTAGCTTCAGAACCAGATCACTGCCTTGGACCTCTGAGAGGATTTTGTATGGTATGTCTTCTATAAACCTGCATAACATCCCTGTACACTTTTGATGAATTAAAGTGTTCATTTGGAACTAGATAAGCTTAGCAGGCTTGTCCCTGCAAGTTCCTGTTAATAAAGTTGAGAGTGTTTCAACCCTCAGGAGGTAAAAAGAAAGAGCTGGTCCATCTTGTGCTGTCGGAGGTGATCATTTTCAGTGGGCCCAGATAGTGCCAGATAGTGTATCCCTTTTAGCATCATCTAAACCAAGCTAACATAAGAGGCTTCTCCATCTGCACACAAGACAGCAGAAGAAAAAAAAAAACTAAACTGCTCTAAACCTATCTAAATAACTCCACGAAAAATTCAAAAAAGCAAAGCCTCTAAACCATTTCTTTTTCCTTTGAATGAGACATGCAGAAAGCTGGTTCCATTTAGTATTTCTACCCCAAGTGCCCTAGATCCACTTCACCTGGACAGGGTGTGGACACCAGTAAGTAATGTTTGGTGTCAGCTCCATTTTTAACTTATTATTTCTACAGGGGCTTTAGTTTTTAATCAAGAGAACAGGAAGTAAGCTGAAAGCAATAAAACACAGAACAGAGAATGGCCTGTGAATTCTAGGGAAAAAGATATAAGTGCTTGAGAATGTCTCTAAGCACAAAGGATTGTGTGAAAGTTGCTAAGAAGGAATTGAAGGAGTAGACAGCTAAATACAGCTTATTGAAAATATACAAAGTCTATGTCAGTGTCAATCTCCTTTTTAGCCTTGAAGGTCTTAGATGGGAGGTAGGTGGGGGGAAGAAGGCACCCAACGTGCCTCCTCCGAATTTCTCTACTCCTTCCTCCCAGTGCTTCTCTAGCTTTCTCCCCTTCTTTTTCCTCCAACTGCCTCCACCCATTGTCTGTTCCTTCACCCTGGGGAAGAGGGAGACCAAAAGTAACTACTACCTTGAATTGGAGTTGTAAACCTGTCTCCACAAGGGCCTCGGGCATCCTGGAGCCTAAATGTAGCTGATCTCAACAGAATACCAACTGTAAATACTCTTTCCTATGATAAAAGGTTGGCTACTAAGTGGCTGAAGATCCTAATGGCTTCCCAGTCAAGTTTGAGGAAGATTTTAAAATCTGTCTAGTGAGTAGCAAGTACAGTAGTCCCCCCTTATCCATGGGGATATGCTCCAAGACCCCCAGTGGATGCCTGGAACTGCAGATGCTACCGAACCCTATTTATACTATCTTATTTTTCCCTATACATACACCTTTTCACTTAAAAGAAGCACTTTGTGGCTTCTCTCTGGCACCTCTGAATTGCCAGTCATCACTACTCTTGCACTTTAGGGCCATTATTAAGTAAAAAATGCATTACTTGAACACAAGCACTATAATCCCGTGACTGTCCACCTGAAAACTGAGCCCGGTACTAAGTGTATAATGGGCAGGGGGCATCTCCAGCGTGGAGGGGCTGGACAAAGGGATGATTCCCATCCCGGTTGGGACAGAGCAGGGCATGAGAGATTTCATCATGCTACACAGAACAGCACACAATTTAAAACTTATGAATTGTTCACTTCTGGAATTTTCTATTCAACATTTTCTGATTACAATTGACCAGGGGTAACTGAAACTGTGGAAAGCAAAACTATGGGTAAGAGAGGACTACTGCAGAAGAACAGACTCGAGGAGGCAGAAACAATGTATTGGCTCCAATAGTACAGTTTGTATTCCTCCATCTGAGTCTATCACAATATATTGAAAATATCTATTTATTCATTTGTCTTCCCCAGTGGACTGTGAACCCCTAGAGGGTAGGAACAATGTCTCTCTCATCTCTGTGTCTATTTACCTACTTCAGAGCCTGACTCAGAGGGGGACATTTAATAAGTATTTGTTTAACTGAACCAAACTCTGTATCAACAGTTGACTTCATCCTAAGCAGTGGCTTCAGCCTCAGATATGCCAATGGAAAAGAATCTGATGTGCATATCATAGAATGTTTTAAAAATTAGTTAAGATACATATGGCTATTCCAATCAGAAAACAACTTATATAATCAAAGCAAGCTGTTACATTATTCCTCAGGAACAATGTCTTTTGGAAAAATTATCCTTTATCTGCCTGTCAGGGGCCATGTCCTCCCCTTGTGGTAATTCACATAACGTGAGCATAGCCATGAAAAACTACAAAGGCAGAGAGCCTGCTTATGCTTTGCTGGGATTAGATATTAAATAGATGGATAAGGGTCACACATGGTCCCAATTCCAAATTCATGTCGCAATGCCTGGTCAAGGTGGGGTGAGACAAGAGAAAAATTCCCAGCTTCTATTCTGAACAACCTGGTTTAGGTCCAATAAGATAGATTGTCATGAAAACTATCCAGTGAAGTGTAATTTTTCATTCTAATCTTCAAAAAGAAAAAAATAACACAGTGAAATAAGTTTACTATCTTATGTATGTATCTAAATACTTAGGGACTTAAAATTTGTTTTTAACAGGTTATGTTACAAATCATATAAATTATCTTGAAACTTTTGAAAAGCATATTATATGCTAGAATACTATTCTACTTCCCCAAACTGTTATGATGTGAAAAATGGTGGGTCAGCCCTGTCATAAGCATCTCAAATAAACAAACATCATCTATGCAGTACATTCCATGGAGCAAAAGTCTTCATGGGCAGTGACTATAGCCATTTTTCATAGTTTCATATCTCAGTAATTTTTCTCTTTTAAACTTAAAAGGCAATAAGGGCCATTTTCTACACATATCAACAAAATTTCATTTCGTGTATGCTGAAAAATAAGAACAAAATCAACCCTAAGCTGATACAGTTTTAAAAGTGTCACAGTGTGAAAATACGACTTTCCAACATGTATGACAAATCCATAAATGTGAGTACTGACAAGTTAGACATTAGCTATAGTAATACCGAAAAAGGGGTGAACTAGGAAAAGACGAATGGTTTTAAGCTAAAGCATGGTGATTAGGAAATTAGGCATACCTTATTTGAGACTCAAAAGAGAAACTACTTAAAAGGCAGCCGTCTCAAAGTCTGGAACATTCTCTATTCCTATAGATCAGTTCAGTGCTTATTTAAGATGAGGTTCTCTGACATATACTGCCTCAGTTACTTGGGGAGTCACCAAATAAGAAGTTTTGAGGATCCATTTTTCCAAGCTAACCAACAGCTTAAGTGTGGTACAATTTATAAACTGTCAGAGATGGCTTTCTTTTTTTAGTCTAACACTTTTTAGCTTTGCCTTCACAGTTATACTAAGTAGCCCATCCCTACTTAGGCTCAGGAGAATATCCAAAGTTAGGGAAGCTCCTAGGAAGCATGGTATACAGCATCAAGGCTCCCTGGGTCTCTAGTCCTGCTCTCATTTTTTACCCCGGTTGCAATAACTAGGCCTTTGGTAACTCTTTGTGATTTACATACCTCGGTCAGTTCCAGCAATCCTGCGCCTGTACTGACACTCTATCTTGCCTGACTCAGTTCCTGTCTGGTTTACTGGCCAGAACTCTAGTTCCTCTGGATTGCCTTGCTGCTGCTCCTTAGGGTCCTGCCCCTGAGCCTTGGATTAGAAATCCAAGTTCTTAACTATAGTCAGATGGGCTCAGCTGCAATCAGATGTCTCGATTAGGCACATGTCTAACTCCCCACCTAGACTTGGAGCTCAAGAGCAAAGACCTTATTAGATTCATCTTTATTCCACAGAACAAAGCACAATGCCCAGCGTACAGAAAGCCTAGAGGGGACTGAATAAGTAGACCTCTACCCTATTAATCACCCTGAACCTGTTCTTGTGTCCACAAAGCTAAACCTCTCCCTAGTACCTCCACCTGGAATTTTCTCTAATCAGCAGCCCCAGTTCCCTGGGTCTCTTTCAAGGCTAAGGGAAAAGAATTTTAGTTTTTGTATCTAAAGTGCATAAATGATTTTAAATCTAATTTTGCTTATTCTTCACAAGTTTTCCTTCAATCCTCTCACTGCTATCGAGAAAAACAAAACACCCTTTTCTGAAATATATTTTTTTTTCTGAAATATATATATATATGTATAGGAGGTGCCAAAAAAATGTACACAAATGCACACTTTGGTCAACATTGCTCAAGCAGTAGTTCGCCGTAATCAGAAGTGTCTGGACGCTGATGGTAACCACTTTGAGCACCTCTTGTAATTGCAGATGTCAAATGTGACTTGTATTCATCCTTTGTTATTGGTATATAATGAGTATTACAATTTTAATAGTTTTTTCCTTTCTTAAAATGTATACATTTTTTGGATATATGTAAACATTTCCTGACGTCTCAAGTTGACAAATCTTTTCTCAATATAGTAACTTTGTCAAAATGTCAAGAAATCTCTTTTTATAGTGCTTTCTTTAGTGCAAATGTAGAAAGGTCAATTTTAAATTCAACTGGAGCTCATTAATGCATTAAGATTTTATACTTCATTTTAGGTTTATGTAGCTAAAATAACAGAGCAAATCTGCTTTCCTTCTCTGAAAGATCAGCCTGTAAATAGTTAAAAGAGGTGCTGGTCAGGCAGATGGTACAATGAGGGTGGTTACGAGAGAGAGCCTGGTTTATGCATTTTTGGG
The DNA here is from genome assembly GCF_036562045.2 of Rhinolophus sinicus. Lineage (NCBI taxonomy): Eukaryota > Metazoa > Chordata > Mammalia > Chiroptera > Rhinolophidae > Rhinolophus > Rhinolophus sinicus. The sequence continues at coordinate 96,056,662 of NC_133768.1, forward strand.
CCAGTTGGCTTAGATGGGCCCATGTGGTAGGTGCCCACATGACCAATGGGGTCCCTCAGCCTCATACTACCGGCACCCTTTGTATGCTTGGTACTCAAAATTTCCACCTTAATTGATGCTGGCAAAGGAGGAAGACTGCTAGTTACTGAGCATGGACATTTGACTCCCCTGGGACACAAGATGCTCATGTTTATCATAGGGAACTTAGCCAATCCATCTAGCTTGTTTATTTAACTTTTACGAAGAGAACACAGCAACCATCAGACTGCCTATGCCTAGTGCATGGAAGAATGCAAGAACGAGTTTTGTAAACAGCACAGTTCAAATGTTGCTCTTCTTGGTGCTGTTGTTATAACTATGTTAAACACCTTGTTTTAGAAAAACAAATCCACATTAAAAATGAATTTCTTTGAATACTACCTTCTGCCTGCTATCTTCTTTTAGAAGGCAAATAGTCCTTGGAAAGGAAAACCATTAAGTCCTCTAAACTTGGGTAGAAATGAGTATTCTGAAGCTTCCTATACTGGAACAGGGCCTCGGTGGCATGTAGAAGACAAAACGGTACAAAAAAGGGTGGAGGATATTTTTGTTTCGCCTCAAGCCAATGCTTGTTAAAGTAGTATGGGATACAAACAGGACTGTCCTCATAACTTGTGTGGCCCAGTGCAAAATTAAAATGCAGTATCCCTTGTTAAAAAATTACTAAGAATTTCAAGTGGGCAACAGTAGAGCATTAAGTCAAGCTCTGGGCCCCTCTGAGTGGAGGGCCTTGTGTGACTGCACAAGTTGCATGTTCCTGAAACTGGCCCTGAGCACAAGGCTTGAAGTTGAGTACATCAGGACAAAGTCATCTTTATTCTTGGGAAAGCAAGTCAGAATAGGTATTCTACTACTGTGAGCTCCGCAAATGTGGGGATTATATCACATTCATCTTTGTAAGTCTGGCATATGGTGCCACACAGCTTTTGTGCATACTTTCATTCCCTATGCCTGAAATTCCTTTTTTGGATTCCTGTATGTTCTTTACATGCCAAATCCTTATTGACACTTAAAGCATCTGTTTACGCATTCCTTCTCCCTGAAGCTCTCCTTGATATCTTTTCCCTCATCCCGTGCAAGGCCAACATAGTCCTCTATGATAAGATTGTGACTCCCTTATGTCTTGCTTGGGAATGTACATTACACCCAGTAAGGGCTTCAGATAGTTGGAACCTCTCTGGACCCTAAAAGGTCAAAAGTCTGAGACTAAGAGGAAAGACAGTCTTCCAATAGCACTTTACCTAGTCCCCTGTCTAGAAGGTTAGGCTCCATTGCTTTCAAGGTACCCTGATGAATCAGTGTGTCAACACAAAGCAACATGAATGACTTCGTAGAAAAGCCTCTGCTTTCTGACTGGTGTGGTAGAAGCCACCTAGAATGGTGGCACCCTTCTGAATAGAGATGGCCGATTGACCTTGCACTTTCTGTGACCTCCAATCCCTTCTTCCTTTGGCCTCTTGAAGACTGATTGCCTTACAAACTGAGGTAGTGCAAAAACAAAAAACAAATCAAATTCAGTATTTGGAATTGATAAAAATAGTTATGTTCTCATGTGATTGGAAAGCTATTTTGGCTTCATCTGACCTCTTCCACAATCTGAACACTCCCCAGAGCCAAAGAACTTTACTAAATGGACCGCAGAAATGTCCATTTCCTCAATATGAGAACAGGCAATATATCATAAATACCAGCCCAGCCCAGATATTAGAGGTTACAAATCAGGGCATTCAGATTTCTGTGGACTTGAGCAAAGAATCCCAAGCCCCACTCAATCTGATTCCACCCACTGCATTGTAACAATCAAGTATGCACAATTCTGAAATATGGTTATTATGGTGTCTGGAGACAGGCAATGAATTGATGAGTACTGTCAATCTAGCCTTTTGGGGTTCATTTTGTTCTGAAATCTCTTTTGGTGGTCATTTATTTAAAAAAAAAAACAGAAAGAAAAAGGAACGAAAGAAAAAGCACATGTTAATGGCTTTGCAAATAACAGAGTAGGCTCCAGATCCAAAAAGCAAAAGCAGAAAAAATTTTAAGTACATACTGGAAAGACTGTCTGGAGGGAGCCATTAGAGCTCTGGAGTAGGAAGGTTCAGTTTGGTAACAAAACAGGGCTAGCAGACTGCTTGGAATTTAACTAAATTAAAAAGCTTCATCGAAGAAGACTACCAACGTCTGATAGGAGAACTCCCAAATTGCATTGAAGTCTGCCTCTTTCCCTAGGGGAAGTATTAAGTGGCCATTTAAAGTCAATAATATTTTTAAAACTATGTATAATGTCAGGTGGATATTAGACTTATCAGGGGGATCACTTCATAAATTATATAAATGTCTAACCACTATGCTGTACACCTGAAACTAATATAAAATAATATTGAATGTCAAGTATAATTTTTTTAAAATAGTCACAGGGATGTAAAGTACAGCATAGGGAATATAGTCAATAATATTGTAATAACTATATACAGTGTCAGATGGGTAATAGACTTATTGGGGTTATCACTTTGTTAGGTATATAAATGTCTAATCACTAGCTTGTTTTGTACACCTGAAACTAATAAAAAATAAACAAAGGGAGAGGTAAGACTTTTGTTTCAGTACATCTATGTGTCCATTACAAATAGTCTACACTGCAATGATGTCATCACCGCTTTCACTTGAAGTCTACTCATATCTGACATCTTCCCTTACAAGCAACTAACTGAATAAACAAGTTATCTCCCCAGTAAATGAACTAGGATATCTGAGCACTAGTAATCAAGGTTAGCAGGGAAGGTAGAATTGATCAATTGATTCTGAAACTTTTTTTTATTTTTATTTTTATTTTTTTTTAATTTTATTTTATTAAATTTATTGGGGTGACAATTGTTAGTAAAATTACATAGATTTCAGGTGTACAATTCTGTATTACATCATCTATAAATCCCATTGTGTGTTCATCACCCAGAGTCAGTTCTCCTTCCATCACCATATATTCGATCCCCCTTACCCTCATCTCCCACCCCCCACCTCCCACCCCCCTTACCCTCTGGCAACCACCAAACTATTGTCTGTGTCTATGAGTTTCTGTTTCTCATTTGTTTGTCTTGTTCTTTTGTTGTTTTTGGTTTATATACCACTTATCAGTGAAATCACATGGTTCTCTGCTTTTTCTGTCTGACTTATTTCGCTTAGCATTATACTCTCAAGATCCATCCATGTTGTCACAAATGTTCCTATATCATCTTTTCTTACGGCCGAATAGTATTCCATTCTTGTAAGGAATACCTCACACACAAAAATGGTGGCAACAGAGTTCACAAAGGGGGGTTTCTTTTTATTAAAAGAGAAAGGTCTACCACCAAGAGCTTTTCATCTGAAGCAGCCATAAAAATTAGATAAGTAAGCGGTTCCAGTATTTAACTAGCCCATGCAGAGATGCTCTTTGAAATTCAGTTTTTACTTTTTGTCAGTGTGGGGACAGAGTCCCAAAGAGCAGTTTCCAGGCTCTCGGCCTCACGTGGAAAAAGTGTTGGCTTGGTTATTAGATGGCCATCAGCTGTAATCAGATGGCCATCCACTGTGGCTGGGTGGCCATCAGCTGTTACCGGTTAGCCATTAGCCACTAATATAACTGCCTGGCTATGCTGACAAGGGAATTGGTTGGCAGAGAAGCGGACAGAGGATTGCGGCTGGCAAGTGTGGTTAGCAAGCGGACTGTAGCTAGCAAGTGGGTTGGTTGGTTTGGCAGAGAAGCGGATTGCGGCTAGCAAGTGCAGTTAGCAAGCATGATGGCAGATTGCGGATCGTGTGGATCCTACTTCATGTGTCTCGCCAGGCCATCAGCGAGACTAGGGTGCAGGAAGACCCCCTGTTGGGGTACTGGTGGATGTTTGCTTTTGTGTCTCAACCAGCTGCCATCTAGAATATAGTGGTATGACTCCCCTATCTGTGGCTCTGTGCGTTTTTGGCCTCACCATATCCTGTGTTCTTGTGCGGGGAGCGGGAGCTGAGACCCTGAATGACAGGATCAGTTGAGAGTATTATAAGGAATGGAGCTGCTGCTTTTCTTTCCTACTTTGGAAAATGGTGGTTCACAAGTCTAATTTTTCATCAAGATATGCTTATTAACATGTGTTTATACATGCATCTTTCTGCTTAGGAATCCAGTAAGTCTATATAAAGTCTAGTGCAATTTTATAAAATCATGCAGGAAAAAAACACTCCTTTCTTTCCCTCTAGGGAAAGAAATAGCAACTGTGTTTTTATAAAACTGACATCAAAACTGGAATTACCTTACCAAATCTTTGGTAACTGCAACTACGTCTTAGTCATCTCTTTAAGTTTTCATTCCAAGGGATTTTAATTAAAAGGTCAAGAACACTAAACTACAACACAACATGTATTAGCACATCTCGGTTAAACAAAGAACACTTAAAGATACATTTTGTCAAGGCTGTAGAAATTCTTTATACCTCAGACACTCAGATGAACTTCACTAATAGGTCTCTTAAGCTATTGTTTGTTATGTGTTGTCTCCATGAAGTCTGCATTCTAAGTTTAATTGCACATGAGTGAATTAACCATCTAGATGTGTGTGTGTGTAAAGATAGTGAGAGACTGCAACTAAGAAATAGAAAACGGGCCTAAAGGAAAAAAAAGCCCTTGCTGACATTTCCATTTCCATTGGCCATTCCCAACACACTTAATTATAAACTCTAACACTCTTAATTATAAGTCTCAAAACTTATAACCCATTCCCAAAGGAAAGGGTCAATACAAATAGAAAATGCAGATGAATAATTAACTTGATGAAGGTATGGATACAAACAGCATTTCACAGGATCATGTATTCAATATCTTAAATATAGTACAGTCATGTACCGCATAATGATGTTTTGGTCAACAATGGACCACATATGCAATCTTATGGACCACACTGGTCCCATAAGATTATTAAGGAGCTGAAAAATTCCTATCACTTAGTGATGTCATAGCAGTTGTAATGTTGCTGTGGCGCAAAGGTTGCAAAATCCACAACGCTGTGGTTGAGATGGCAAACAACTTTAACCTGAGTGTGGATGAAATGACATGGAGTAGTTCCTAGTGGTTTTTGAGGAACTGACCAATGAGGAGTTATTGGAACTGCAACAGGAATGCATAGCTGAAGAAGAGGCAAAACAAAAGAAAACTGCAGGAGAAGGAAAAGAAGAATGACCCCCAAGGAAATTCACAGTGAAGGGTTTTTCAGACCTCATTAAGCTCCTTAAAACGTTTGAAAACATGGACCCCAACATGGAAAGGTTTTCATTAATAGAGAGGCATGTTCATGGTGCATTATCTGCTTAGTAGCAAATCTATGATGAAGAACAGAAACAAACCAAGCAAACCACCATGGCCATATTTCTGAAAAGAGTGACACCTCCTCATGAAGAGCCTCAGGCAGGTCCTTCAGGGGGTATTCCAGAAGAAGGCTTTATCATAGGAGATGACAGCTCCACGTGTGTTACTTCCCCTGAAGACTTTCCCATGGGACAAGATGTGGAAATGGACGACAGGGATGCAGATGGTCCTGACCCTGTGTCGGCCTTGGCTAATGTGTGTGTTGGTGTCTTAGTTTTTCACAAAAAAGTTTAAAAAGTAAAAAAATAAAATATTTAAATAGGAAAAAGCTTATAGATAAGGATATAAACAAAATATTTTTGTATAGTTGTACAATGTGTTTGTGTTTTAAGATAAGTATTATTACCAAAGACTCCCAAAATTTAAAAAAATTAAAAGTTTATAAAGTAAAAATTTACACTGAGCTAAAGTTAATTTATTATTGAAGAAAGAAAAACATTTTTGTATAAACTTAGTGTAGTCTAAGAGTACAGTGTTTATAAAGTCTACAGTACTGTACAGTAATGTCGTGGGCCTTCACACTCTCTCCCCACTCACTCACTGACTCACCCAAAGCAGCTTCCAGTCCTGCAAGCTCCATTCATGGTACATGCCCTACACAGGTGTACAATTTTCTACCTTTTAAACCATATTTTTACTATACCCTTTCTATGTTTAGATACACACATACTTACTATTATATTACAGATGCCTATTCAGTACTGTAACATGCTGTGCAGGCTTGACACTTAGGAGCAACAGGCTACACCACATAGCCAAAGTATATAGTAGGCTATCCCAACCACCCTGGTTTGTCTAAGTGCACTCCATGATGTTCACACAATAAACTCACCTAACTACACATTTTTCAGGATCTATCCCTGCCTTTCAGCGATGTATGACTGTATGTAAAATGAGACGTTGCTAAATTCAAAAGCCCTCTACCATTCAGAGGGAAGTCAAGGAAGTCTAAGTAGTTATACACATTCACACACACACTCCCTCATTAGTTCATGAAAAGTTAATAGTATTTTAGAAGGTGGCATTACAACATAACATATTAAGAGCAAACTCTGTGACTCAGTCCAGCTTGCAAATAGTCTTGTATGAATTACATTGTTCTTAAGATTGTGCTTAATAATTTTCTCCCTATGAGTAAACTAACAATGATGATAATCTTCTGCCTGCAGATTTGCAAAACTGTTTCAAAGCCCATGCATGTATATTCTGTCACCCATCACTTCTCTTCCTGACTCTACAGGAAAGCTCAATGGCAAGGACCCTGGACTAAGATCATTCCAAAGTCTTCATTTCTATTCTAGAAAATGGTAATAATAAACCTACCTTACCCTCTGTATCTCACAGGACTATTATGAGAAGCAGATAACCCATATAAAACTGTTCTGAAAACTTTCCCCAAAATATGCAACAATAACACTTTATTAATATAAACAATCTATACATTCCATACTGGTGATTGATCCATCATTCAGGAATATTTTTTTAAGTTTCCCATCTAATGAGAATTCCTGCCAGAGAATAGGGAAAGTGTCCAGCTTCACTGGAAAACATCTGTCTAGATCAGCAGAGGGAGAGAGAAATAGCAGAAGACTCGGAGATGTGTAAAAGATGCAAAGTTATAACAGAAGAAATTCACAAAGTAAAATATGACTCCAGCAGGGCTCAGCCAAAACAAAATACTGGACTAAGTTCATAACCAAAGCAGATATAACTTGTTTTAATTCCATAACCCAAAATTTAGATCAATGGACATTTCCAAGTTCCCGGCCATGGTCCAAAACTGTCCCAATCTAGGCTTCTAGGTCATCTGAGAAAGCAAGTCTGATTCGTGAACCCTTTCTAACCCTGTGGGATAATAGCCACTTCTCCCTCCATCCTTCAGTTTGACTGGACTGGCCTTAAATATACCTGAAGGGAACAGCACCCTCTTCTCCCAAGATATAATCAAATGGGAAAAATCCTTGATGGCTTCATCTGTCTCAAATGAGAAATAGATCTGATTCAGGAAGCCTGGAGTGCCCTGGGCTTACACTTAAATCTGGAGATAACACTTAGGGGTAAATATCCAAAAGTCAACCTCAAATATGGCCCAGCATATATACCTGGTTCAGGTTAATTTGTCCCAGAACTATAATTTACCTTATATTACTGTCCAAAGACAAGTTTTTCTCAAAGCCCAGATATGATTTTCATATCTCTAGGGCTCCATTTTTGAAATAAAACAGTATTTTTAATGTGGAAGCCACTAATCGTTGCTAAGGATATCTTATTTATTTAACATAATAAAAATAGCCCAGTATCCTGGGGTTTTTTTCCTAAATTATTATTCTTTATGTGACTTTGGAAAATATGCAAAAATTACCCATTCAATGTCTGGGTTAAAAGTCCACAAAAATGATTTCTTTTCCTTTAAACAGACAAATAAATCAAACCCAGGATTGCAATGGAAATGGCTCCACTGTCTCTGGAGTTTTCATAAATATTTCCTTAAAACATATCTCTGAAACTTGCTTTGCTTTGGAAACTATCCTCTTTTGAAAGGACAGAAGAATCTTCCCCTTTGGAAGCAACAAAGCAACAGCCAAGTCCTGAATTGATGGATGAGCCAATGAACTAATCTGGCTGCAAATCAGAATGGCCTGGGGAGCTTGTTAAATAAAAGGAAAAACAACAACAACAATAACAAAAACAGGCCCCATCCAAGAACCTACAAGAGCAGGACCAAGGAATCTGTATTTTTAACTAGTTCCAAAACATCTATACCAGTTCATCACATCTTCAGGTATCAACTCTACTCTCTTCTGAGGATTCTCCTATCTCTCGCCAGCCCTGACATTTCTCTTGAACTCCAGACAAGCACACTGGGTGTCTCAGGGACACCTCAAATGCACTAGGGCCATAGCACTGAATCCATCTCTTTTCCTCTTCAACTTGTTCTTTCTTTAAGTTTGATTTCAGGTTGTTTTTCTTAACATGAAAAACAGATCTGTGCCAAAACCCCTTGCATTTCGGTGAACTAGAATTCTAACTTGTTCCCAACCTTATATCTTAATCTTTCTTTAAAAACAATTTTAAAAAACTGACAATCTATGTAACTTTACTAACCATTGTCACCCCAATAAACTTTAATTTAAAAAAAGAAAGAAAAAACTGACAATCAAAAAATCTGTTACAAACTTTTACCAGCCTGCATTTGCCATTTTTCTTCATACTACATACATTTTTTAAAAGTATAGACCCTAGAAAACATCCTGCTGTAGTTACAAAAAATCTAATAGGCTTATTATGTTATCTGTATGCAGAGATGGAATATTACCATTAGATACTGAATGGTGTCCATTTAAAATAGATCCTGATTAAAATGTCAATAAAGTACCAGGAAACACAAGTTCTGTCATCAGTTTTTCGGAGGGATTGTTTATTCAACAGATTATACAGAAGCAGGCACATTTGGGTCAAAATTGGCCCTGGAGTTGTGCTGAGTATATGAGAATAGAATTTAAGCTGCAGGCTTTGTTTGAATTATCTGATCTATTATTTAGTTTTGCAAATGAAAGGGAAATATAAAGAAGACAAAAATCAAACAGACACAGGAAGCTATGTTAGTGTCACAAACTGGGCCATCTACAGGGCTTCATCTTTGTCCACTCCCCACCCCTCCAACTGTTCCCCACCACCATCTCATACTAGGAAGAAACTAAAGGTGGGTGGCCTCTTCTGGAACTCCCTCTCCTAGATACCTCAGGAAAGAAACTAAACCAGTGAAAGAGAGCAGAGGCCGTCTCAGACTTGGGGATAGTGAAATATAAGGTCAAGTTCTAGGCCAAAGTTAGAGCTGGATAAAGGACAGCTGATATTTGAATGTGGTCACTAGTGAACTCTGCCTCCTGTGTCTCATCATACAGAATTTTCTATACTCAATTACAACATAAGAATGATGGTACAGTTGGAAAAAGCCCACGCTTTGGAATCAGCCAGACCTGGATTGGAATCTCAGCTTTGCTGATTATATTGTGACTTTGAGCAAGTTACTTAACTTCTCTGAGACTCAGTTGCTTCCTTTATAAAGAAAGGATACTAATAGTATTTAATAATACCTTCTAACGTTGCTGAGAGGAGTTAATGAGAAATCACATATAAACTACATGGCACATAGCAGGCCCTGTATAAATTCTAGTTTTTATCCTTATCATCATCATCATCATAAGTGCCTTGAGGAGTCACTTTATATTTCTATTTTAAAATTTTATTATTTTAAAGTATTAGATTGAACCATACCAAATCATCTTTCTTTTTCAGATTAAAAAGAATGTCAAACATCAGTAATTGCATGTGGTACAACCTAAAATTTTAAGAAGTGTATCCTGGGAAAGGGGTACACTATGTTTAATACCTGATTATATGTGGCAAAACCTGGTCCTTTGGAACTAAGGAAAATGAATGACTATGCAGTTGAAAGATGAATATATGATGCTAAGTACAGAACAGATAGAAAGCAACTTTTAACCATACTGACTAAGTGCTGAAGGGCAAGGCACTATAATGCCATTGGCATGACTTGGTTGTACTGCAATGAAGCAATCATGAAAGGATGCTGAAAATAGTAAGGAGACTATGTGTGCATAAAGCAAAATTATGCATAAGCCTGGGCTCACAGGGTTGTTCCCTATAAGAACGTCAGTGAGCTTAATAAAAACTGGGCCCTCAAGACAAGGAGAAATTTAACACATTCTGCTTTTCCTCCTTAGTCTTAAATGACGGTTGGATTGTTTTCAAAGTAACCCATATATGTTGGGGAAAGAAAATGGGGGAAGGGTCATCCAATCCCAAAATACAAATCAAAGCTTAGAATGCTTTGTAAATAGAAAAATTACAGACTGGGATATAAAAAATTGAATTCAAGAACACTGAGGCAAGTGGGGAAATATGCCCGGAACTTATATGCCATAATAGGAAGTAGAAAAACCCCAAATCACTTATGTTTTGAAGCAGTGTAGTGTAATGGAGAGAGACTGGGGCTTTGGAACTAGACAAATTTTCATTCAAATTCCAGTTCCACCACTTACTAGCTGTGAGACTATGGAAAAGACTCCATACTTTCACAGATCTGTTGTCAGAATTAAATGAGATAATGTGTTTAAAGTTCCTGGCACATAATAAGTATTATAAAACCAGAAAACAACCAAATACCTGTTCTACCTTCGCAAATTTATAATACCACCACCTAGTTTTGATTGTATTCCTGCACACCCTCCCACACACAAGATGAATAGCATACAAAATGAAATTTCATACACAGTAAAATAGATAGTTCTTGGCTTCAGGTATTTACAAATACAAATACAAGACATGTATTTAGATTGAGATATGTTCTGAATACATTAGAAAAGTTGGTTTTTAACTGTATCTTTCATGTTATTCTCTTTCCTATTGTTACCTTAATTTAAAACATGGTCAATGATGTGGAGAAGAGACAGAAGATGGAGAAAAACTACAAGCATATGAGAGTAAGGCTTGAAAGTGAACAAAATGAGGGCCAAGTAGAGAAACATCAGCTATATAGAGTGTACAAGAGTAATATGAGGAGAGAGAAGGTGGTGGGAAAGACCAACAAGTGCACAAACAAATGACTCAAGGAAATAATTGACCAACCCAGAGCTATACTTACACAATTTTATATACCTCCATCAACAAACTTTCTAGAAAGTTCACTTACAATAAAGTTAGTTATATTGGATCTCCTTTTTAGTCATTTGTTAAACTTTGTAACTTGTGAAGCCAAATGGATAGCTTGCCTGGATATCCATTAGTTTACTTGGATGGCAGAGGAGAAAATCCCAGGGTGATCAAGTCACTAGGAAGATAGTACCAACCGGGAAGGAAAAAGGGAGAAAAGTAGGGAGAAGGAGCTAGAGACACTCTCATATTCCATCCCTGGCCAGTCCAGGTGTGGTGGGTTGCAGCTTCCCAGCTTCCTTGCCTTAGTTGATCCTTGTGATCCAAATCTATAGTCCTTGGGAAAAACAAATGCCAATGTGGTTACTGCTGGTTACTGCTGGCTACTGAACATCCTCCAACTTGGAGTCAATAGGCAAAGGAAAGGAAGAACTTATATTGGCTTGGAGAATCACTGGTGACATCCAGCAATGCTATTCAGTCACAAATGAATACTTAACTATACATAAAAGGGGAGTGAGATATTCATGTCAACCTTGAGGGCCTTGTATCAGTCACATCCATATTTCCATTAAAATCTGACAATGTTTTTATTCTATAAATCTTTGTTTTCATGTAAACTCATCCATACATTTTTCTCTGGTATCTCTACCACTGGTAATGAAGTTTCTGGCAACAAAGTATTGTTGGAGCCCATCCCTTTCATTAATGAAGTTATCATTACACTCCCTGTCTAACACCAGGGCCAATGAATCTAGTGTGTGAACAGCAATGAAAGACTATACATACACTGGATAAAAGTAAGAGATAGTGAGCGTCATATTTATAAACTTAATCCCAGTTTCTGATCCATTTCTTTCAGTTTCAAACATGTAAGCCACAGCTGAGAATCTTACTCATTCTCCCCTCCTACTCAGATGCACAAGCTAAAGTTCATTATCTCAGGAAAAACTATACTCCATTGCCTTGCCTCATTGGTTAACAGATGATCACTCAAATATGGTAATCTGAAAAGTATGCCTCAAAATCAATTAATAATTCACTTGATAATTTTTTTAAAAAAAATATTTTTTAAGGTAAACTATTTGAAAGTTGCTATAATATCTACTTGCCTTGGGTTTTGTAAACTTTTCATTTGAACTAAATAAGAAAGTGAGGGAAAGACCACAACGAGTTTGCAGGGGAGGTTTAACCAGAATCAGTGCACTTGTTCAGTTGTGAAGCACTGATTTGGAAGTAAGAGGGGCTGGAGATTCTCATGTCTGAAAAGTTTCACATCTAAAAGCTATTTGTTGGACAGGAGAAAAGTCTATGAGAATGAGGTGTCTCTATACTATGTCCTTCCATCTTGCTATAGCAGTAAGGCAGGCGGAGTGGCTGAAAGAAGCCTGGGCTGGGAGCTAGAAGACCTGGATTAGAACCAGTCATTGTGGTTCCAGTATTTGTTTCTTCTTCCAAAGGGAAAAGCATAGATGCTTTCTGAAACCTTTTACACCTTAACATTCTACCCATGTCTGTGAATAGGGTGACGATATGTCCTGATTAACCTGCTACAGTGTCAGTTTATACCTTGTAGATCAACTAACCTGCTGATTATTTTTAGCACTTCTGTTCATTCAGAAGTATCCCTTTTTCAAACAATAATTTACATCATTATCTGTGAGTCATTTTAAAATGTAAGCTTTGTACTTTGCTACATAGTTCTACTAAATTACATCTCTCTAGCTAACATACTTAAAATTACAGAGCTTCATTCCTGAAGGAAAGAAGGAAGGAAGGAAGGAAGGAAGGAAGGAAGGAAGGAAGGAAGGAAGGAAGGAAGGAAGGAAGAAAAAGAGGGAGAATGAAAGCAAGGAAGAGAGGGAGGGAGAGCGGGAGGGGCGGGGGGAGGGAGGTAGGATAAAACCAGTGAAATAAAAAGAAACAAGTCTCAGTAAGGGGAGCATAAAGTTGAGTTTCCCCTATTTGGCTAAAGAGATATAAGGACTCCCCTAACTGAAATCAGTGAGGGTTTTTTGGTTTTGTTTGTTTCAGAATAATTATACAGGAAATTCTCCTATATAATTCAGCTCCCATGGGACCATTTTAAATCTCTATTGCATATCTAGAGACAGTTATTTATAAACTGCTTAATGGGTACTGATGTTGCTGCTTTAAGTGTGACTCACTCCCTTTTATCATCAAACATCATTTACATATAGTGTAGATCAAGGCACATAAGTTAAATGGAAATAAAAAGTCTAATTCTGAAAACTAGCCATCTTGAAGTCGCAAAAGGCAACTTAGCTGTTTGTGTAGGCCAAAATCTGCCCTCAACTGTCCACAAACAAGTTCCACCCAACTAATCACAGAGTTTAGGGTGGTAGTTTAAACGTGTCTTAAGAATTTGGGGCTTAAATAACGTCTTTAATATTCAGGCTACTTAAAGGAAATCCTTCAACAAGTATCTAGACCTCGTGAAAATGTATGTTTTACATCAAAGTTTTAGCTGAAAACCAAATAAGGAAAAGAGAGTTTGTTGAAAATAGTAATAAAAGTCCCAATCTTCCTTTTCCGGATTAAACAAGGCTACAGCAAGCTATTATAAAGACCCAAAGTAATATGCAAACTAATGAAATAGTCCAAAATTGTGTTATTTGAATAAAATCTACTGAACTTTCATTGGAGTCTAAATATTCCATTGTTTTTTAAGCTAGAAACAGATATGAGTGTGTCTAGTGGACTTCATCATATAAAAATACTTAGATTCTTCTGGTGAAGAGGCACCTGGTAGACAGGTCTAGTCTCAAAACTATAGCCAGAAGGATCTATTTTTTTCCCAAAGCCATCTAATAAGCAACTGCTGTTAATATTTAAACTCAAATGAATTTGGATCCTGATATAGTTAACTCAGGCTATGTATACAGATACACAGATGTGTTTGGATAGCAGTGGCCATGATTTCCCTAAGTCCTACAGGAAACTGGGCATGGGGGTAGGCATGGGGTTCAAGGATATTAAAAGAGACCTCAGTCCAGAACTTCCTAGCTTGACTTTGAATTGATCTTGCTGCCTGAAACCTGACTCAGGTTTTGGCAGACCATTTCTCTTGTAACTGGACTCTTGACTACTGGGTGTGTACCTGTCTGGTTGCTTCGTCTCCATCCTCCTGCCCTACTCCAGTCAGCCAAAAAACTGAACCTACTGCTTGTGAATATTTGAGTCTCTTTTTTCTTAACACAATCCCTCTTAGGGTAACCAGAGAAAATAGCTCAGAGTAGCTACTATTTGCAATAAACACAAGGTGTCCTGGCTCCCTGTGAACTTCTCTCTGACTCAGTGAGCTCATATTCTTTGATTCTAGGAATTATACACCAGACAATCCAGGAAACGATCGTGCTCAGTGCCCAAACTCTCTGAGTCTTGGGGCTGATGTTTATCTACCTCTTTAAGTTTCAATACCATTGTCAAAGTCACCTGCTTAAGACATCTCCAGATACAAGCTAAGTTATTCCCTGCCCCACTCTGAGGCTCAGTGAAGTGAAGGAAAAGTCTCCTGAGAAGGGTTATATGCTAACCATTTTACCTAAGAAACTCTCAGAGAATTCATTTGTCAACTTAAATGGCAGGGGTAGGAGCTCCTTGACAGAGTTTTTGACTTTATAAAATTTGCCCCATAGGGTAAATCTATTTAAGTTTAAGGTCTTCCCATTCTTGGCACAGCCAGCACCTACTCATTCTGGCTCCTAATACCAGCCCTATAAAAGAGAGATTTCAGGTCCGTAGGATCTCCTGGTAGCTGCTTAGCAATGCCTCTGTTAGGGCAAAGAATGTTCAAGAAACAAGAGTTGTCGTAGCTCCTTAGATAAAATGAATGTCCACATCTTACTTACAAAGTTGATTGCCATTCCAATAACACTGGCTGTAGCAATGATCAATCGATCTAATTACCCTGTCCTATGTACTCTGAGGACTAACCTCTAGGGAAAGCATTATTGGTGGAAATACTATATGCAGTATTAAGTATTAATGACACTCTCAGGTTTTCTGAAAGGACAGGTGAAGTCAGGAAGTAAAAAAATAAAAATAAAAAACAAAAACTTTGATTCTCTGGCCCCCATTAGAAAACCAGCCTGCCCATGAATGTCAATATCACACCAATAATTCTGATACAGAATGAAAGAAATGTGGTGCACAACCTCCCATTAAATGGAAGAACACCAGGTGACATTCCTGATGAGTTTGCATAATTAGCAAGGGTTTGGAGCTAGTGGTGCACAGAACACCCATCAGCCCTCTGGTTAGTTAAAATTCTGGAGGACATGCCAATGTTTCTTCTTTCCACTCTGTTCACTAGAATATACTGAGAAAGCAACTTGCAACTTAATGTCGACCCAGATCTGGGTACGTGGTGGAAATGGATGAGCAGCACTAAGATACTGCTATACAATGCCCAGGCTTGTCAAGTACCGATGGCCTGTGCCATATAAAAGTAACCCCTGAGCTCCAGGAGGGGATTCAATCATATAGATGTCAGAAATGTAAAGGAGCCTAATATGCCCTTGTGTCAAGGAATGCTGAAGAAACATCTGCAGAATGGCATCTTGCAGGCTGTTAGAGCAAACAGTGAAGCTTAGAGCATGGAGAACAGACAGCTGTGCTTTTAGGGGACATTTTCGGATGTAGAGGTCACTGGAGAAATATGTCAGTTGGCGTGGTGAGTTACCCCATGCTAAGAGAAACCAGATCAAATTTTTGGCTGGTTACCCAGGACACTCCAGGATACCTCCTCTATAATATGATTTTCAAGCCACATCCTCCTTCAGCAAAGGGAGTATTTGTTTACTCAGTTTTCCCTTTTCTCTGAAGCACACATATTTTGTGGGGCTCCTTGTCAGAAACAGTTCCCCACCCTGGAAAGAAATCTGCTGATGTGGTTTCCTAAACTGAGGCTTGTCTGCTCACTAGAAGAGACAAACAGTTTCAATTAAGGACAGCACGTAAGCCCTGTTTGAAATGCTACATTCTGTCAAAACCCAAGCAAGCCAGGGCAAAGGAAAAGAGTAAAGCTGGGTAATGTCTTTGGAGCAGATTCCTAGTTTTATCAGTCCCAGAATCCTAGGGGATCAGGGGATTAAGAAAGTTCTAGCTTAACGCTCTTGTTTAAACAAATATTTCTAGGAATGAGGAAAATGAGGCACCCAGAGAAAGGAGGTGGCTTTCCCCAAGCCACCCAGCTTGGCATTAGATTCCAAGCTTCCAAATACCTGAGTTTAAAGAAAATAAGTTATGGCAGCAAGTTTTTAATAATGTATCTTCTGCCTCCAAACTTTGATAGTTTGGTAAAACAACAAAATAAATCAACAAATATACCAAGAAATTATATGCAACAAGGAATTGTTACAAGTCGTGGAACAGAGAATAATGCCAAGACCTGATCTCTGTCCACAAGTTGCTTCGATTGAATGGAAAAGACATAAAACATGAAGTAAGTAGTGAACAAGCAGGAAACAAGTGAACAGCTTCATATTTTGCAACACTATAAATCCATAAGTAAGGTACAAACCATGCAGAACAGTGTTTATTTTATGGTACTAATTGAGCAGTATAGGTAATTCAAAGGATAAGAGAAATTAGAAAATGATGAGAACTCTGGGGACTGCAGCTGTCAAGAAAAGTACAGCAGCTGGGGCTGAATGAATGCGGTCAGACCTTCTAAGATGAAGAAACAGCATGAGTAAAAATTTGGAGGTGGGAGTGAGGTATGCATTGAGAGAGCACATTTAGGAGAGATGGCCTTGAAGTATATACCTTCTGGAGGTAAGGTAGGGTTGGAAAGGTAACAGAGGGGAACCATGTCTGAAAAGTCAAATATAAGATTTTATGTATTATCATGTGAGGTAAGCATTAGGGAGATATTTTATGTTTTTCAACAGGAAATAATAGCATTCTCCTGAAAGCTTACAATGTACTAGTACTCTGCTAAGCTCCTTACATGTAGAAGGTCTGACAATTAAGCTCACAAACTTGTTGCAATGATGTTGCTAACCTCTTTTGCTATCAGACAGATTATTCATCATGAATTTGTACCAACTGGACAAACAATTAACCGAATTTACTATTTGGAAGTGCTGAAAAGGCTGTGTGAAAAAGTTAGACGACCTGAACTTTTCGCCAACAATTCATGGCTCTTGCATCAGGACAATGCACCAGCTCACAGGGCATTGTCTGTGAGGGAGTTTTCAGCCAGTCAACAAATAACTGCATTGGAACACCCTCCCTACTCACCAGATATGGCCCCCAATGACTTCTTTCTTTACCTGAAGACAAAGGAAATATTGAAAGGAAGACATTTTAATGACATTCAGGACATCCATGTTAATACGACTAGAGGTCTGATGGCCATTCCAGAAAAAGAGTTCCAAAATTGCTTTGAAGGGTGGACTAGGCGCTGGTGTCGGTGCAGTTTCCCAAGGGGAGTACTTTGAAAGTGACCGTAGTGATATTCAGCAATGAGGTATGTAATACTTTTTCTAGGATGAGTTCATGAACTTAATTGTCATACCTCATATTATGTCATTGAATCTTCACAACAAGCCTAGGAATTGGTACCAGCATTACCTCTATTTTCAAATGAGGACCAAAAATATTAAGCAATTTGACTAGGCTTCACAGCGAATAAAAAGCGAATTCAGGACTGTAACCCAAATATGTCTAATTCCACTGCCCATAAACACTGTGTTTTGTTTTAATCTAGATCTTTTTTATTTTAAATATTTTTTCAATTACTGTCGATGTACAATATTACATTAGCTACAGGTATACAACATAGTAATTAGACATTTATATAACTTATGCAGTGATCACCCCGGTAAATCTAGTACTCATCTGACACCATACGTAGTTATTACAATGTGATTGACCGTATTCCTTATACTGTACTTTACATCCCTGAAATACTGTGTTCTTAAATATCATGCTCTATGTGACAAGGGTAATTTTCAAAAAATAAATCTGGCATTATTGTAAAACAGAGAGAGTTAGGAAGCAAAAATACTGGTTAAGAGTATCCTCAATAATCCAGATACGAGGAAGAAAGTTCCGAGGAGAAGGTGGTAAAGGTAATAGCAGAGAAAGGATAAATCCTAGACACAATGGTGATATACTAGATGTATGTCGGAAAGCAAAAGATAGCTTGGAGAGGAGCAATGGCGCTAGCAAAAGGTTGGGGAGTGGGTGAGAAGAGTTAACTAGTTTGCAGGGAGGTGGTACAAAGGTTAAATTAAGTTTTAGACATGTTGACTTTAAGGGGATAAAGAGAAATGTCCAATGGAAAGCTGATGGAATGCACATGAATATATACCTTTGTTTTGCTTATGGGTACCTAATAAAATCTGCAAATCCATTCCACAGAAAATGTACACATGTGGTACATTTGGTACAAAGCATGAGCAATAAATGGAGGATGGAAATGTACAGACTAGGGTGTCTTAGTCATAGTGGTATCACATGAACTTCTCTTGGATTCCAGGGTACTACCCTGCCTGGTTCCTACCTTCCTTTCTGATTACTACTTTTCCATTTCTTTATTTGCCTCCTACTCTTTTTTTCCTGTCCAATAAAATTAGGTGTTAACCAAAAATCTAGATTCTTTGCCCTCGTTTTTCTTCTCTACAGGCTAGTTGGTTGATTTTATAGAGATTTTGTGAGTATTAGATGAAGTAATACATGTAATTTGAAAGCATAGTCCGTGGCTCGTAAAAAGCTCTTAGCAAACGGAAGCCATGATAATAACCTGAGAGCAACAGATTGAACTTCATGACAACTGCACTGTAAGGAAAAGAGAAGGAAGAAGTTGATTGAGTAAGATAAAGAACAAGCTGCCTAAGTAGTTTTGAGAAGCTCAAGGAGAAGAGCAAATCACAGAAGGAGAGAGAGGATGGTTAGCAGTGTAATGTGTAATGTGTCTCAAGAAGGAGGAGGAGAATAATGTTAAATTTTATCTGAATTGTCTCAAGTTCGAATCAGGAAAGAAGACTCTTCTTATTCCAGGTCAAAATAATCATTCCCAGGATGCACAGTGGTAATTAATTTTCCTCTCCAATAAGGTGCCTTGTGCTAACACAACAACGCCAGTTTGATGTGGTGGTAGTGGCAGTTGCTACGGGTTATAAGATAATTTTAACCCTGTCATCATTAGAAACTTGGAAAATAAGCCCTTCAAAAAATATCCCAACACAATGTTCAAGATGAAAATTCAGAAGCCAAGCACCTCTCAGAATCCAATTCTCCCCTACTCAGGTCCCATGCATTTAGGACAACTACTGAGGCAGAAATGTCAGGCAAATATGCCTTTGGCAGCTTTTAAATGAAACAGCATTCTCTTAACAATTCCCAGCCTGGTCACTCCCAATGGGACTGCATATGCTTCTCAATATACAAATAAGTGTCATACTCTTATATTTGCAAACAGTTGTATCAGGTCTCTTGAAAAACTGTCAAGATTTCTTCAACTTTCAAGGGGTATGAGCTTAGTTTCCTAAGCTAAGTTTGATGGGCCACATACCAAGAGACGTGTATCTCTCTGAGAAAGTTCTACAGCTTCTTATTTATAGTTTTTCCTTTTAAAAAAACAAATCTGACTACTTCTAGAGATCTAGTAAGTGAAACTGGAGCTCTACTGGTTGACTTTAAGAATGCAGGATTAAGTTCTACCAGATCTGCTCCTGAATCACTTATTATTAATATAAGTCAGCAGGACTCCTGGGGAAGGAAATGCTTATTTTTTCCCCCAGCAACTGGGTATTATCACTAGAAAATATGTGTGTGAGGAGGGAGTAGGTGGAGAGTATTTGAACCATTTTTGTAAATAAACAACTCAGTGAGTACAATGCATAATTCCTAAAATTTGCATCTGCAAATTTGCATTTCAGATTTCTGAAAAATTATAATACAAGTTAGCTGGCTTTTCATTCCTGCTTTGCCCCCTCCTGTGATCATCCCCAATTTTAGCTGTGATTCACTAAATGTTTTTCCCCATTGCAAATTATAAAATGATATCCTAGCTCATTGTTCCATTTTATATTGAGCCTCACTGGGTTTTCAGACATTTACACTGTCAGCTTTCCTTCCCTTACTGTAAAATCTTTTTTATTGACAATTCAATCATGTCAAGTTTGGAACAGGAGAAGCACTGATTTGATCAGCTATCATTGGATTTACAATACATAAATGACAGCACTGTATCTGGCCCTCGTCTAAAGCAGCTGCCTTTTATCGATTTATATTCCACTAGCAAGGAAGAAAAATTGCAGCACAATGTAGTGGTATGATCCAAGATCAATACCAATTTTTTTCTTAATGACACAAAGGCCAAGATAAGGACAGCATAAGTCAAAGCTAGACAGATAAAATTTGTCCGATAGCCCTTTCAATTACTGAAGAACATGCACAGGGATGTATAACATTAAAGCAAAGGAGAATATTATTACAAGTGGTTTAAGATTACGACATCAAACAAGACTGAGCAGCATCCTCAGATATGATGTGGAATTGAAATGAGCTGAGAACAGAGGACCACTCCTCCTACCTTGGTCTGAAAGCAGCTGGGCATCTCCAGAGTTAGTCTAACTACTAGAACTCAGAGCACTGACACAGCTGTGTCATGCAAAGGATGAGGATTTAAACCAGGACTCCAGCACTAAACACCCTAAATTCCATAGATGTTGGTATTGAACAATAGGTAATGAAGAGTGAAATAGACTGGTTCCCCCTCAGAATATAATATGTTACAGGAAGCTAAAAAGCAAATTACCCTAACAACTTAACAAGCTCAATAGAGTGGTTAGGCCACATAAACTCTGGGCAAGTTGTAAAGTTATAGCTATCTCCACTATGGCAATAAAAGGCTGCCCAATCCTGTGGGAATCTGGGAAGATTCTCTATTTCAGCAAAAATGGAGCTGGAGACAGGTCAAAGCAGTTCATTCTACAACTGGTGTACCGCAACCCCAAACCCACATCATGGCAAATTATGATAAAATCAGTTCAGAGGAATGCTGGACTGGAGACTGTCTTGGTGATTTTCTCTATTGATGAATTTTTTAATAAACCTTCTACCAACACCGAAGGAGGCAGGGGCTTCTCCTCATTAAATTGTGCCCCTGTTCTGCTTACATATCTTCCTGATAGCCCCTTCCCTTCCACTGCGTACTCTCCAACATAACACAAACATGGCTAGGCACTTTAAATGACAACACTTTTTTGCCATAGAGTGAAGCGCAACACAGATTAGGTAAATTATAAACTAGAGGTGTTCAAGAAGAGCATGATGAAATCCTGGGAGGGCTTTTGTGAAATATGTTGTGAAGGGAATTTAAATATCTGATCAGTGACATAATAGATGATGTGTGAATTCCTTCTAGTCCCGAGCTTCTATGTTTCTAAGTAATAACAGCTCAAATGCCTTACTAGTAAAACAAACAAACAAACAAAAACAAAAACAAAAAAACAGAATAGAAAGAACGTGGGTCTTTGGAATCAAACTGACTTGTATTTCCAGACTGGATCTTGCCAATCACAAGATTAGCAGTGTGATCTTGAGCAAGTTACTTAGCCCCTCTGTATGTCAGTGGCAGGTACAGTAACAAGTGTGCTATACATCATATCCCATTTGATCTTCACAACAATCTTATTATGTTGTTATCTCCATTTTAAAGATGAAAAAAACTAGTTCGGTGGGCTTAAGTAAACTTGCTCAAGATCATACACTATTGTAGAATCAAACCATGATTTATATGGTTCAAAAATCTACTCTTACCACTACTCCCATCATGCTGCAGTCCTTCCAGTACAATCTAAGCCTGAGCTATTTTCTTTACTGTCTCTCTGGTCACTGAGAAGTCAAGTTGGGGCCACACAGCTAACCACAACAGAACTGTATAATCCCATCTACAGTGTGAATAGCCAATGACAACTTAGATGTCTGCTCAGGAAATGCTTAGAAGTAAAACATGGAAAGCCCACTTCATTAAGCCATGTTTGTTACCAATATCACCATTATAATATATCTAACTGGAGAGAAATAAATGTCCTGATTCTAAAGACAAAAATGGAAGTTGTAACTAGAATGTAAAGGGCAGCGCAAGACATATTTTGACTTGATTTTTGAGTAGTGCTGCTAATGTATTTTTTCTTGCAAATCAGTGCAATATTTACTGATCATGACATCAGACGGTACAGTTTAGTTGTGGATAACAGAAGTAGGCATTTCAACTTGGTGTGAGTAATAGAAATATGATGCCTTGTTTTCCATAAAACGTCACTTTGAGTGGCACTGTCACTTTCAGTGACAGTGAAGCTGGAGTCACCAGATGGGCTGTGGGCCTGACAGGTTTGGTCAGACAATCTACTACTTAGCACTATTAGGAGGTCAGAAAGCCAAAGAGGTAGACAGAGGTAAAGAAATACACAGATACCAGAAGTCAGAACAGGCAGAGGGGTCACGTGTTTGAATGGAGCAAATGGGAGAAGTCCATACAAGAAATCATTAATTAGGGCTCCTAGCTTGAACCTGATATTCTCACATACATTCTCTCATAAAAATAATATATCAGCTGTCCTCAGCTAGCACCAAAAAGGGTAATGATATCTGGTTGGCAAGGCCTTTGAAAGTACTGGACAACTTCAAAGAACTGAGCAAAAAAGACAACTGAACAACCACCTGGTAGGTGGAAGACAATACAGGAATATGATTAGGCACTTTGGCACTAGAATCTCAAACTGTGCTCAAAGTTATGACTGAGAAAATGTATGCTAGGATGTTAGTCCAACAGCCAGCACATGGTAAGATCTCAACACATTTTTTTACAGTCCTGCAAAAGGGACTGTGTCTAAAAACCAAAGGACAAAAGTTTTCAAGTGCATACAAAATTATTTTTCTAGCCACACATCTGTATAGAAATATTTTCAACAGAATCATTTTTTTTCGACACATAAGAACTGAAAAATGAGGGTGAATTAATGACCCAGGGTAACCTCAAAATAGCTTATTTAGGAAATATAAATGTATACTAATTATCACCAGCTAGCAACATATGTACTCTGTTGACTAAAACTTTCTGATTTCATAAGCAGGAAAAAATAACTTGATAAAGATTATAGTCAGTTACAGTCATGCTATGCAAAACACCGTGTTTCCCCTAAAATAAGACCTAGCCAGATAATCAGCTCTAATGCATCTTTTGGATCAAAAATGAATATAATGTAATAATATAATAAATATAACATAATATAATATAATATCGGGTTTTATATTCATTTTTGATCCAAAAGACACATTAGAACTAATTGTCCAGCTAGGTCTTATTTTATGGGAAACATGGCAGTATTTTGATCAACAGTGGACCACATGTACAATGGTGGTCCCATAAGATTATAATGAAGCTAGAAAACTCCTATTGCTTAGTAATATCTTAACTGTCATAATGTCATAGCACAACGCATTACTCATGTGTTTGTGGTGATGCTGGCGTAAATAAACCTACTACACTGCCAGTGGTATAAAAATATAGCACATACAAATACAGTAGTAGGCTATAGAGTCTAGGTCTATGTTAGTACACTCTATGATGTTCATATAACAATGAAATCACCTAATAATGCATTTCTCAGAATATATCTCCATCAATAAACAGTGGCACATGGCTGTATTCATATTTTGAATTTCTGAATAACCCTGACATGTTCTTAAGTGGCCCAAATAAATGAAGAGCAACAATGTCACAATCTTTATGTAGTCAAACGTATCTATCATTTGGCAACACTAACACACAGATAGTACTGTTCAGATTGTAGTGGAATGGATAATTACTTATCTTTCTGTTGAAGCATTTCCTTCCTTTTGTCTCAGATTATGTACTTGATAGAGATAACCCAGGACTATAGAGACACACGTACTTTAGAGTCAGAAGGCCTGAAACCAAGACCTAGTTCTACCGCTTACTGGACGAAATACTCTGAACCTCAGATCCCCCACCTACATAATAAAGATAATAATATCTACCCCTCCCAGTATATGTATTATTTATCTTTATGTCAGTTATGGACCTGAAAACTGTGCCAGACAAATAGTGAGCAGATACCCAAGAAACATTTGTTGCTTGATGATAAAAATTTCAAGAAAAGAGAACATTTTTTGACCCTGGAATTTTGTGTCTGCCAAAAATAAACACAAAAAAACCCACTCAATAAAAAACAAATATTAGAGTAATTCTACAATTGTCACCAATACTCAAATTCATTTTGTTGAAATACACTGCGTTGACCTGAGTTCAGCTTCACCTTTGAATTGGCATCACTTGACCCAGTAAACAGGTAATTTCAGAGACTATGCATTTTTGCCTTCCTAAAGGACATACATAAGTATCACATGCCAAACATTCAAACATGTCCAGAAGATAAAATTAGCCTAATTACCATAGGATATAAACAAGATCCAGAGTCTAATAGTATAAAATATACAAAATCTCCAGGATATGATCCAAAAGTACTTGGCATACAAAGATTTAAAAAACAAATAACAAAACAACTCACATGGGCAAAGATAATCAATACTTTCCAACTCTGAGATGACATAGATGATAGTTATCAGACAAAGATGTTAAAACAGATATTATCAAAATGCTCCAAAAAATAAGGGCAAACACTCTTGAAAGGAATGAAAAGATGGAATGTTTCTGCAAAGAAATAGAAGTTATAAATGAGGACAAAATATAAATTTTAGGTCTGAACAACACTATAACCAAAATTAAAAACTTACTAGATGAATTCAATGGTAGAATGGAGAACACAGGCAGAGTCAGTAAACTTAAAGATAAATCAATAAAAATTCTCCAATGTGAATAACAGACAGGAATATAATTACAGAAAGAAAATGAACAGAGCCTTAGGTATTTGACAGATAACAAGAAAAAGTCTAACATTTGTGTCATCAGAGTCAAAGAAAAAAAAAAAAAAAAAAAACACAGGAGGAAGAATATGGTGCAGGAAAACATTTAAAGAGAGGCTAAAATTTCTCCAAATTTGGCAAAATGCATAAATCTATAGACTCAAGAAGCTCAACTAACTTAAAACTAGATAAAATCAAAGAAATCCACACCCAGTCACATAATAATCAAACTGCTGAAGACTAAAGAAAAAGGAAAAATCTTGAAAGTAGCTAAAGAAAAAAACAAATTACTTACAGGGAAATAACAATTTGAATGACTGTGGGTTTCTCATGAGAAACAATGGAGGCAAGAAAGAAGCAGCACATTTTTTAAAGTGCTGAAAGAAAAGAACTACCAACCCAGAATTCTGTAGCCAGTGAAAGTATCTTTCAGAAATGAAAATAAAGTAAAAACATTCTCAGGTGATAGAAAATTGGGAGAATTCATAGCCATTGAACTGCTCTAAAGGAAGTTCTTTGTACAAAAGGGAAATAATACCAGATGGAAAACTGGAAAATCAGGACTGAATGAAGAAAAACAGAAAAATTAAACATCCAGATAAATAAAATAAACTATTCTTCACCTCTTGAGTTCTTTAAAATATGTTTTACAGTTAAATGCAAATATTATAACAATGTCCGATGGTATTTTCATTGCATTTAGATAAGACAACTATAATATAAAAGGGGAATGAATCAGGATCTATATGGTGGAAGATTTGATTTCTGCATTCAGCTTAAAGTGGGGGAAAAAATGCATTGTAAGAAGGCTGTGAAAAGTAAAGTACGCATATTTTAATCCCTAGAGCAAACACTTAAAAAAAACCTATACAAAAAGACATAGCAAAAAATAAATAAAAATGGAATAATAAAAAATGTTCAAATAACCAAAAAGACTAGTAAGAAGAAAAAAATGAGAAGAAAAGGGGAAAAAGAAAACAATAAAATAATAGATTTAGATCTAAACATATCAATAATAACATTAAATGCAAATGTTCTAACACCCCAACTAAAAGACAGAGATTGTAAACTATAAGCTGTCTACAAGATACCCATTTCAAATATAATTATATAGGTACGTTAAAAAACAAAAACTTAGAGAGTGATGATAGCAAAAATGGTAGAGTAAGGAATTCTGAAAACTTGCTCCTCCATAAAAACAATGAAAAAACTGACAAAAATGTGCCAATCAGAATTCTGAGAATTAACAAAAGGCTTGGAGCAGCCCAGGGAGCATTTATTTTTCAAAACTGGCTGAACCTTGGTGAGAACAGTGAAGTTTGTGGCATTTTAACTTCCTTTAGGTCTATTTCCTGCTCTCAATCTCTGCAGTAGCCTTGGGGAAAAAAACAGTCTGTATTCCTGAAGGAGCCGACTGGAACTTGAGGTCTGTTAAGCCTAATTCCCAAAGAATTGTCATGATTTGACCTGGCTGGAGTTTCCCAGGAAGACCCAACTCACAAGGGCTTCTGTATCTGATCTGATTTTGACCATGCCCAGTGTGAAAAGCATTTTTTTTGGGGGGGAGGGTATTGGTCAAAGAAAATCACTGACAAGTGTTTTAACTTTATGAGTGCCTGTGGTGATAGATAACAGCTGCAGCAAAGAATAACTTTGCTTAATAGCTTAATAGGAAAACATGGGGAAGACATATTTATAGAGACTTTGAAAATATTAAATATATTCCTGGGAATACTGATGGTTACACACATGGGTAGGACTGTGCTCTTGGTCAAGAAAGACCTGAGAAGGCACTAAGATCTCACTTACAGTTGACCTTTAGGCTCTGTGCAAGCTAGAAATTATGGGAAAGGCAGAGTTGTCAACTGCCTGACTGAGTACTGAAGGCATGTCCCAGCACACACGCAAAGCCACAGTAAAGACTGGAAAATTTGTTGGCTTCAGGCATTTAAGGAAATCTCTGTCCAGTCATTAGTTGATCAATAAGTTAACCAAACAGAGACCTCAGTGACCACACATCAAAAATAAAGACTTTACAGAATTCAGAAAATTCACTAAACAAACAAACAAATACAATTAAAACAAGTACAAACAACCACAAACACTGGGAAAGAGGGAGAAACTGATTTCCAGAGTTGCCACATTGTATTACTTTAAATGCCTGTGTTTTTTTTTTTAAAAAATGTACAAGACATGCAAAGAAACAAGAAAGTATGGTTCATACACAGTTGGAAAAAAGCAATCAATAGAAACTTCCTGGGGAATCACAGACATTGGACCTGGTGAGCAAAGACTTTGAATCAACTATTTTAAATATGTTCAAAGGGCTAAAGGAAATCATGTCCAAAGAACTAAAGGAAAGTATGAGAATGTTGTCTCAGCATGAAGAGAATATTAATAAAGAGAGAGAAATTATTTAAGAAGAACTAAATACAAATTCTGAAGTTAAAAGGGAAGACAACTAAAAAAATTTTTAAATTCACTAGAAGGGCTCAAGACCAGATTTGAGCAGGCAGAAGAAAGAAGGGGTGAACTTGAAGATACATCAATTGAAATTATTCAGTTGGGGATTAGACATAAAAAGGAATGAAGAAAAATGAACAGAGCCTCAGAGACCTGTGGGACACCATCAAGTATAACAATATACACATAATGAGTATCCCAGAAGGAAAGGAAGGAGCAGAAAGAATATTTGAAGAAATAATGGCCAAAACTTTCCCAAAATGGACAAAAAAAACATAAATCTACACTTTCAAGAAGCTTAACAAACTATTAGGAGGATAAACTCAAAGAGATCCACACCTAGACATATCATAATCAAATTTTCGAAAGACAGAGGGAGAACCTTGAAAGCATCAAGAAAGAATTGACTCATGTACAAGAGATCACCAGTAAGATTAGCAGCTGATTTCTCATCAGAAACCATGGAGACTAGAAGGAAGTACATTACATATTTCAAGAAAGAAAGAAAAAACTGTCAACCAAGAATTCTATATCCAGCAAAACTATCCTTGATATGAAGGATAAATAGGGGAGTAACTGCTTAATGGCTACACAGTTTCCTTTTGGGGTGATGAAAATGTTTTAAATGTAAATAGAGGTGGTGGTTGTACAACAATGTGATGTACTAATTGCCACTGAATTATTCACTTTAAAATGGTAATTTTTACGGTATGTGAATTTCACCTCAAATTTTAAAATGAAGGAGAAATTAAAGACATTCCAAGATTAACAAAAACTGAGAGAATTCATCACTAGTAGACCTGCACTACCAGAAATACTGAAGGAAATTCTTCAAGCTGAAATGGAAAAACACTACACAGTGATTCAAATCCACATGAAGAAATAAAAACCACATTTAGTGGTAACTATAAAAGAGAGTATAAGTTTATTTTGCTTATAATTCTTTTTTCTCCTACCTTATTTAAAGCAAAAATCATAAATCTGCATATATGGAAACACAATATATAAGCACATAATTGTGACAACAGCATAAAGGACAGGGAGAAACAGACCAAAGTTTTTACATATTATTATAAATTGATATTAATCTGAATTAGGCTGCCATAACTTAAGAAATTAATAGTAATCCGAAAGACAATACTAGGAAAACAATTAAATAATACATAGCAAAAGAAATCACCAGTGAATTATAATGGCACAGTAGAAAATATCTATTTTAAATAAAAGAAGGCAGAAATGGAGGAATAGTGGAACAAGACATAACACATAGAAAATAAATAGTAATATAGCAGATTTGAATCCTATATTATCAGTAATTACACTAAATGAGAATTTATTAAACAGTTGAAAGGCAAAGATTGACAGAATAAATATAAAAACACAATTCAAGTTAAAGAAGAGGTGGTACATACCAGGGATGCCAAAAAATGTATACACATTTTAAGAGATGTTATCTATGCTCAAGCAGTAGTTCCCTGTAATCAGAAGTGTCTGGACGCTGATGGTAACCACTTTGAGCACCTCTTGTAATTACAGAAGTCAAACGTGACTTGTATTCATCTTTTGTTATTGGTATATAGAGAGTATTACAATTTTAATACAGTTTTCCCTTTCTTAAAATGTGTATACATGTTTTTGGCACCCTCTGTATATACACAATGGAACATTGTTTGGCCATGGAAGGCAATGAGGTCTTGCCATCTATGATGGCATGGATGGACCTGGGAGGTATTTTGCTGAGTGGAGTATGTCAGACAGAGAAAGACAGATGAAATGTGATTTCAATTATATATGTGAAATCCTAAGAACAAAATAAACAAACAAAACAGAAATAAACTCATAGATAAGGGAACATTTTGATGGTTGCCGGATGGGAGGGGGGTTAGGAGGACAGGTGAAAAAGGGGAAGGGATTAAGAATTACAAATTGGTTGTTACAAAGTAGTCATGGAGATGTAGGGTATAGCATAAGCAATAGAGTCAATGATAGTGTAATAAAACCAGAACATGATCCCAGTATAGTTTGTCTATAAGAGGCACACTTTAGATTCAAAGATACAAATATGTTGAAAGTAAAAGAATGGAAAAGTTGTAGATCTACCATGAAAACAGTAATCAAAAGAGAGGCAGAGTGGCAATACTAGACAAAAATTTTTACTAGAGACAGAGGACATTTTATAATGTAAAGGGTTAACCATCAAGAAGATATAACAAGGGCCAGCCCAGTGGCTCAGGCGGTTGGAACTTCATGCTCCTAACTCCGAAGGCTGCCAGTTGGATTTCCACATGGGCCAGTGGGCTCTCAACCACAAGGTTGCCCATTTGACTCCTCGACTCCCACAAGGGATGGTGGGCTCTGCTCCTTGCAAGTAAGATTGAACACGGCACTTTGAACTGAGCTGCAGCTGAGCTCCCGGATGGCTCAACTGGCTGGAGCACATCCTCTCAACCACAAAGTTGCCGGTTCAACTCCCACAAGGGATCGTGGGCTGCGCCCCCTGCAACTAACAATGGCAAATGGACCTGGAGGGAATTGCACCCTCCACAACTATGATTGAAAGGACAACAACTTGACTTGGAAAAAATCCTAGAAGTACACACTGTTCCCCAATAAAGTCCTGTTCCCCTTCCCCAATAAAATCTTTAAAAAAAAAAAGAAGATATAACAATTATAAACATAACTGAATCTAATAACAGAGCCCTAAAATACATGGAGCAAAAACTGACAGAACAAAAAAATAGACAGTTCAACAATAGCTGGAGACTTCAATACCTCATCTTCAACAATGTATATAGCACAACTAGATAGAAGATCAGCTATAAAATAGAAGACATGAATAGCACTATAAACCAACCAACTAGACCTAACAAACATTCATAGAATGCTCCTTCCAAAAATAGCAGAATACACATTCTTCTCAAGTTTCCATGAAACAGTCTCCAGGATAGATTAAAAGGCCATAAAACAATTCTATATAAATTTAAAAGGATTGAAATGATACAGAGGATATTCTGACCACAATGGAATGAAATTAAAAATCAGTAACAGAAGGAAATTTGTGAAATTCACAAATATGTGGAAAATTAAAAGGATAGAAAATAATATACCATGCAAACACTAATCAAAAGGAAATTGTAGTGATTATATTAAAATCAGAAAAAGTAGAATATGAAGCAAAAAGAATTATCAGGATAAAGAGGGCGATTACATAATGATAATAGGGTTAATCCACCAAGAAAGAACACCAATCTTAAATGTGCATGTAGCAAACAACAGAACTTCAAAACACATGCAGACTCAACATAGTAAAGATGTCAGTTCCTCCCAAATTGATGTACAGATTTAACAGGACTCTAACCAAAATCCCTCAAAGATTTTCTTTGTACACACAAACAAGCTGACCCTAAAATTCCAATGGAAATTCAAAAGACCCAGAATAACCAAAACAATTTTTTAAAAAAAGAATAAAATTGGAGGAATGACAGTACCCAATGTGAAGTTTTACTATAAAGCTCCAGTACTCTAGACAGTAGGCAGCATAGTATTGGTATAGATCTATGGCAAAACTGAAAGTCCAGAAATAGATCCACACAAATATGACCAATTGAGTTTTGACAAAGATTCAAAGGTAATTCAATGGAGCAAAAATAGTCTTTTTCAACCATGGCATCGAAATAATTAGCTACACTGATGGAAAAATAATGAACCTCTTCCTAAAATCATGCCTTATACAGAAATTAACTCATAATTCATTACAGATCTAAATGTAAATTATAAATCCATAAAACTTTTGAAAGAAAACATGGGAGAAAAATTTTGACCTGGGGTGAGGCAGAGTTCTTTTACATGATACCAAAATCACAATCTACTACAGAAAAAAAGATGATAATTTGGAGTAATTCATCACAATTGTAAGTTTTGCTCTGAGAAAGACACTTTTAAAGGGAACAAAAAGACAAGAAACAGACAGGAAGAAAATATTTGCAAGTCACATACTCCACAAAGAACTTGTATCCACAATATATAAGGAGTTCTCGTGTAATAGATCTTCAAGGGTATTATACTCAGAAAAAAACACGTTACGTATGATTCCATCTATAGACATTCTCGGAGTGACGAAATTATAGTGATAGAAAACACATCAGTGGGTTAAAGTTGAGGGAAGAGTGTGACTAGTAAAAGGATAACACAAGGGAATTTGTGGTGATGGAACAGTTTGGTATCCTTATTTTCATGATGTGTATTCAGATCTGCAATATGTAGTAAAATTTGATAGAACAATACTTGAAAAAAGTACATGTGAAAATTAGCAAAATCCTAATCAAGTCTATACCTGAGTTAATAGTATTGTGCCAATATCAATTTCCCAGTTTTGACAAGGTACTATGGTTATGTAAAATATTATCATCAGGAGGATCTAGGTGAATGGTACATGGGAATCTTCTGTACTATTTTTGCAATTTGTTGTGATTCATAAACCATTTCAAAATAAAAAGTTATATGAAAAAAACGCAATAGTACCAAAAACAAATGGGCAAAAGACTTGAACAGACACTTCACTAGAGAGGATACATAGATGGCCAATAAAGACATGAAAATGTACTCAACAACATTAGGTGTTGGGGGAATGCAAATTAAAGCCACTGTTGAGATACTATTATACATCTGTTAAAATAGCCAAAAGTAAATATTGCAGACAATACCAAGTGCTGTCAAGAACCTGAAGTGACAGCAACTCTCATGCATTGCTGGTGGGAATGCAAAATGGTACAGCTACTCTGGAAAACCATTTGTCAGATTCAGATCAAGTTAAACATACACTTCTCATATAACCCAGAAACCCTACTTCTAGGCAGTTATCCCTGAGAAATGAAAACTTATGGAACTTATGTTAACACAAAAACTTGTACTCAGTTGTGTGTAGCATCCTTATTGTAATTTCCCCAAACTGGAAGCAAGCCAAATAAATATCTTCAACTTGAGAATGGAAGAACAAACTGTAGTACATCCAAACCACGGAACACTACTCAGTGGTAAAAAGGAACGCACTACTCATACACGCAACGACTTGAATGAACCTCAAAGACATTTTGCTGAGTGAGAGAAGTCGGCCTCAAAGTTTGCAAAACTATAATATCTCATTTAGGTGACATTCTGGAAAAGGAAAAACTATAGTGATAGAGAACAGGTCAGCATTGCCAGGAGTTAGGGCTGGGATGCTACAAAGGGTTAACATGAGGGAGTTTTTGGAGGGATCTGTTCTGCATCCTCATTTTGGTGTTAGTCACATGAATTTATGAATATGTTAATAATCAAAAAGCTGTATACCAAAAGAGTTCATTTTACTGTATGTAAATTTCCAAAATACACATGAAATTAACCTGATTATGCCAGTAATACCATCATTTCACAATCTAGAGATTTAAAAATAAGAACACATACATACATAGGCAAAAGTGCAGGCATTTTATAAGTGTTTTACAAATATTAACTCATTTAATTTTCACAATAATCCTATGAGATAAGTACTAGAATTTTCCCCATTTCACACCCAAGGAAAGTGGTACACACTGAGGTTAAACCATTTGTCTACAATGACAAAACTAGGATGTGGTGAGGCTGGGATTAAAGCCAAGCTTCAGTGTAAATCCAGATTCTCTGCTATTAGCCATGAACCTTTACTGTGTTCTATGCTATATGCTCTGAGCTCTTTAAAAGACACTCTCTCATTAACAAACCAATCTGAGGTACTTATTAACTGATATTTTCTGAAGAAAGTCCTTAAGATTTAGAAAGATAAATTCATGTACCCAATTAGTCAGAAAGAGACAAAAAGGTAAGTGAAAGATCTACCTGTCATAATTTACACCTCACTTTCCCACATACTGTACTGATTAACACACGTGGCTGGTTTCTTGCTATGAAGTTTTTGTTCTCCTTGCAGAAATCGATATGATACTTGCCAGTTAAATATAGACAAAAATATACCTTTACCATTCAGAAAATTGCCAAAGGAAGTTTGGGTTTCTTACAGAAGTGGGAGAAGGAGGAGTTTTTGAACTTGTTTGCTGGCATTAAAATTTATTTCTAAAGGCATGCAGGACAATGGTACTAAAAAGATTATTAATTTATGCAGCCTTGGTTTGTGTTTGTTCCTACTACACTGCCTTTGACTATATTCAGAATAGTTAATGAAAACTCACACATACCAAAGTGCTAATCGAAGACAAAAAGGGAGTAATACAAAATCCCTGCTTGGGGAAAACAAAGAAAATAGATGTTACAGAGAACTATGCTTAATTATTGTTTTTAAAACAAAATTGACCAGAAAAATTAATTGGGTTGTGCTGTTTGAATCGTACTGTTTCTTCAAGGTCGGATTTTACTTTCAGGGGAAAACAGAGACAGATATGTCATTTCAGGAGGGAAATGGATCCTGTAGGTTTTTATAGTTAGGATGCCTTTGAATCGTTTCCTTCTTTTATGTGTTCAAAATAAGTCCTAAAATGATTTCATGAAATAAACAGGAATGAGTCTGATATGAGTTAAGTAATGTACAAGAGCAAGAATACATACATATAAAGTTTGTCATTAAACAGCCCTGGACACATTCAGTGACTATCCCCAAATCCACATTCACACACCACAGCTGTAAGGTCCACCATTTGAGAATCAAACTGCCTGTTTTTATTTCAAATACATGACTCTGCCAGTGATTTGAAAGTATGAGGGCAGAAGTGCACCAGTGGCCAGGAAGAAGGAAGGAGGGTCTGGTGAAAATTGGGAGAAGAGCGTGATGCATTGGCTATTCATTCAACAAACAGGTGCTGAGCACCTGCTAACTGCTGGGCACAGCACTAAGGACAGGAGGTACAGATATGGCTTAGACCCAGTCACCACCTGCCACCAGGAGCTCACAATCTGGTTTGAGAGATCCCAGAGCATTTGGTAAATTTCAAGTGAAACTGTGTGACTGGGGTTTACAGGGCATACAAGGATGGGTGATTGTCAAGACAGAAGCTAAAGGAATATGCAGGGAACACATACTGAAGGACTTGTATGCTGTGCCAAGGAATTTTACATTTTACGTTTTTTGTTTCAACACAAATAATTCATGTTTACTGTAGAATACTTTAAAAATACAGAAAAGCAAAATGTTAAAAAAAAAAATCACCTGCAATTACACTACCCAAAGCTGTACATACTCTGTATCTGTCTCTCCTTTCTAGATATAAATATATCTCTGTCTCTCCACCTATTGAGAGAAATACATGTATAATCCCTCTCTCCCTCCCTCTCTCTCTCTCTTCTCTTTCTCTCTCTCTCTCTCTCTCTCTCTTTTTCCCACTTAAAAATATATAATAAATATTTATTCATGTCATTAAATCTTCTTCAATGACATCTTTTTAACAGCTGCATAGGAGTCCATCATATTGCTATTTCACAGTTTAACCAGTTCTTTACTGCTGGTTGTTTCCTATTTTTGCAATTATAGTAGGAGTTATTATTGAAAGGCAATTGTGGTTGCATTCTATGGCCACTGCTGTCCAGAAACGTGGACAACATTGTGCTGGCCACACAATGGTAGAATTGGTAAAGAGAAAAGGAAGATGAGAAGATCACTGAATGAAAAATAAGGAAAAAAGTCAGGTAGTATACAAAAAACAGATTCATGTAAGGTGGTTTAGAGTAAAAAGAGGGCATCAAGAGGAAGGGAAAAAAATCTGCCTATGCTGTGGACCCTGGTAAGTTATTAATTCAACAAAACTTTACTGAACACCTACGCAAAACATATAAAACCACCAAGAGTTTTAGTGGTAAACTTACCTGACCGAAGCTTCCAATGTGATTTCCTATGCAAGCTATCACCAGTCAATGGTTCACTTGAGGCATGTGACCCTTGAAAAGAATTCACTGAGCATGGAAGTTAGTCAATCACCTACATTTCCCAGGTTCTGTTTCCGTATTAAATTAAATCACCAGAAAGCCAAGTACCTGAATCATATTATCTCAGCCTCCAAAGAAATGTCTAAACTGAATTACGATTTAATATTACACTCTCACATCTTATACAGAAGGTCAATACAGGAATTATCCATTTCAACAGGGTTGTTCTTCCTTTGCAAAACTGTAGTTGAAGATGTCTACTTTAACCTATTACCTCTCACGCAAGGGACCATATAATAAATTTCAGGATAACAATTGTCTGGAGAAAAGAAGTAGACACAGTTTTCTGCGGCAACAATAAAAACTATACAAGCCAGTGTATTTTCCTGTTTACTTTTTGTTGCTAGGAAATAGACTATTTGATTGTCTTGACCAGATACCTCATGGCATCACTCTTTAGTTGGTCTCCTTGGTTTTTAAATTTTAGAGGTCCTATGTTTATATTGTTTAATTTTGTATACTACATCGGATTATTTTGAACATATATAGAATGAAAGAATCTTAAATAAATTTGGTCATAAAAAGTTTTTTCGTAACAGTTGGCCCACATGCTACTAAAAATTGGCTCAATAATTATCAATACCTGATTTGGGGGCTGTGAGACTTGATATTTACAGTTGTTTTGATAGTGATATAATTAGTCTCTATGTGATTAATATCTTGAAATGTGCCGTTCTAGATTGTATTCATAACATATAACTGTACATATGCAAGTGCTAATAATGTAGCACCTCAAGATGACTAAACTTCTTACTGCCGAATAGTATTCCATTGTGTATATATACCACAACTTCTTCATCCATTCATCTATCGAAGGACATTTTGGTTGTTTCCATGTCTTGGCCACCCCAATAAATTTAATAAAATTTAAAAAAAAATGACTAAACTTCTAGAATAATCTATAACTCCCAACTTTAAAGAAGAAAACCATGATCTGTTCTTTTTCTGTGCAGAAAGCAATAAAGAATGGAATGAATAAAATTCAGAATTGTATGAAAGTGTTCTCTCTTCTCTGATCTGGAGAGAGATCATTTATAGTGAAACCTACTTAAAACTATTCAATGGCTTTCTACTGCCTTCAGGATACTCCAACTACAATGGTAAGATATTCAGGCTATCTTAAGTAAACAAGGCAAATTACAGAACAATATGATCAATTTTATCACACATACACACAAATGAAATAGATGAAAAATGTGAGCTAAAATTGGTTAATAGGGTTAAAAATGATTCTTTTATCTATACGTACTTATTTTTCTAGAATAAGCATGTGTTACTTCTGTCATCAGAAAAAATCATCCTTTTAAAAAGTTCAAATATTCACATATTCCAGAAATCAGAGAACCACTGGAGGCGTGTTGGAGCTGGTAGAACACTATAAGATTATCTTTTCTCTCTCTCTCTGTTTAGATTGAGTAAGCTTGGGCTGTGAGAAGACACGTGATATCCACAAAGTGCCATAAGCAACCAATGGCAGACCCTAGACTAGATCCAGGGCTTCATACAGCCCAGGGCTCTGATGCCCCACCCACCTTTCTGAACAAAATGTGAATGACCCTCTGGCAAGGGGCTACAGCAAAGACTTAGCCTTAGGGGTCAGGCTGGGCTACAGGACTTGACTATTCCAACTTTAAGAGTTTATGAAATATAATCTGGCAATACAGCCTTTTCTCAGGTTGGAAGTCCCAGAAACAGACAAGAGAAAAACAAATAAAAAATATTTTTAAGGCAAAATAAGTTTTAAAGATACAGAATCATTTTCAGACTTCCATGATTGACACAGCTCTATAATTCAATATATTTTTTGCTAATTTCAAATTGTAAAGCTTGCTTATTTAAAAATGACATTTCTACCTAAATGAATAAAATATGGCACATAAACAGAGACGTTTTGGGGTGGCCAGATGGCTCAGTTGGTTAGAGCGCAAGCTCTCCACAACAAGGTTGCCGGTTCAATTTCCGCATGGGATGGTGGGCTGCACCCCCTGCAACTAAAGATTGAAAACGGTGACTGGACTTGGAGCTGAGCTGTGCCCTCCACAACTAGA
The DNA here is from genome assembly GCF_036562045.2 of Rhinolophus sinicus. Lineage (NCBI taxonomy): Eukaryota > Metazoa > Chordata > Mammalia > Chiroptera > Rhinolophidae > Rhinolophus > Rhinolophus sinicus. The sequence goes on from NC_133768.1 coordinate 96,094,146, forward strand.
TTGAAGGACAATGACTTGGAGCTGATGGGCCCTGGAGAAATACACTGTTCCCCTATTACCCAATAAAAATTAAAAAAAAAAAAAAACAGGGATGTTTTGGCTGGCCTCCTGATCCCTTGGTCCAGAGACTTTTTAAAGGCTGTATTGGGAGAGTGATTTTTCATCAGGGACAGGTAGTTGGACCGAGCTTCAAAGTATCACCTCTTTCCTTCCCAGTAAAATGGTCTTTCCCTTTAAAAGCTTTGATCCTCTAAGCTGCAGCTACATAACGCCTCAGTCAGGTTACTCTGTTGTTATTGTTTTTCAATGAGGGGATATTGGTAAATCAAAGTAACATGATAACTTTTGGATGACTGGCTCCCGATCTCTTGTCACAAGCCAAATTATGAGTGTGAAGACATCACCTAGCCATCTTCGCATCATCTTCTGGGTACTTGGGCTCAGAGGGCCATGGCAAAATTGCTGATATGCTGGCTATTGCTACTGCTGTGAGTAAGCAACTGTTCTTCATCTCTGGTCCAAGAGTCTTGTGCCTCATGCCAGCATCCATGAAGCTGTCTCAGGCTAACATGCTGACTTGCAAGTCAGGTGAAAATCCCAGACCCTTCACAGTTCTTAACAATTTGTACTCCCTTAGTAAATTCCCACAAAATCCATGGAAGAAATTAGGAAGAAAGTAAGGAACCTACATCCTAAAGGTTAAAAGATTGCTTGTGGCTCAAGAAAATCATTGTCTCATAACAACTGCAGGTGTTTCTTTATAATCATCATTAACTATTTTAGTTGCAACTGGGACCACAGGGTTACAAAAGCTCATCAGTGCCTGATTTGGGGCCATAGAGATAAAACAACAGATTTAGATTTGATGCAACATGTCTTCAAGGGCAGGTTTAGATAGAAGCTAAACTATCTAATGAAGGATCTTCTTGGAAGAATCAAAAAGTCTTGTCACTGGTCAGTTCTGTACCTGGGAGAGCCTTGGTTTTACTCTCAGACTAAGTACATTTTGTTCAATTTACATAGTATCAGTGTTTGAAAAAATAAAATATTCAGAATAACTAATTTATTGTTGAGGGTTCTGGCTTTTTTAAATGCTCATTTCCAGATCATTATAAACCATACAATATGCCAATGTATTCTTTTAGTGCAATTATACAGAAGAAATATAATGCACTACTGGAACCCCTTATTCAACTGTGGCCATGTTCCAAAAACTAACTGAGAAAGATGTTACTTCCACTCCAAAAAACAAACTAATTCTTAAATGCCTACAGAAAGCTGAACGGATTTTTAGAATTACAAGATTATTGCTTTACTATTAAAAAATTCAGTAATTACCTCTTAGCTGGGGGGTTACATTATTCAAAATATGTCATTATAATAGCCTAGTTCTCTCCATCCTAAAAAATAGCCCCATTTTTCATTTATGAATATTTTTATCTCTTCAACTAAAATGACTCATAATCTACTTTTCCTGAAATAATAGGTTATACTCAGAAAGCCTCGTCTCCATTTTAAAAAATGAAGGGAGATGGGAGGAATGTTCCCATCTTCACCTCCATGACTAGCAAATAAGTCAAGGTTCCCCACTGTCTTTGCCTCAAAGGGTCCCAAAAGTACTTGTGGAAGCAGATGTTATGTGAGACTCATACTGCGTACTTGAGTCTTTTTGCTCCCTGATCACATTAACTTGACATTTGGAAATATTGTATTTGAAAGTTATTATCACATGTAAATTTCTTAAATATTTCTGATCAAGAAGAGATCTGCAGGGTGTCAATGAAAACAATAGTTTAATTAATTTTTATATACAGAAAAAGCTTTCATTTCCTCACCCCCTATACATACTCCTGGTTGTTGGCCAAATTTTTTTTTTTTAATTTTTATTTTATTAAATTTATTGGGGTGACAATTGTTAGTAAAATTACATAGATTTCAGGTGTACAATTCTGTATTACATCATCTATAAATCCCATTGTGTGTTCATCACCCAGAGTCAGTTCTCAAATGTGGATTCAGAAGTTTGCTGTATCTGTCAAAGCCACAGCAACTATTCTTGCTCCTGGACTAACTGAAACAGTAACAGGTTTTACTGAAGTTAAAGCAGTGCTAACGTGCATGATCCTCTGAAGTCCACTCCCTCACATCTACCCACCTTCTGAAAGGAAAGCAGTAGAAGGCTTTTTACCAGGTTGTTTTTAACTCCCTTAGTGGGAGGTGGCAGAAGTTGCTCCAGTGGGCTGATGGGGCAAGATTATTGATTCAGTTCTAAGGAAGCTGACCAGCAGGCAGCTGATCTGAATCCCACATACAGTAATGAAAGAGCAGCTTTGCAGGACAAAATTCCAGCAGGAAAAACAGGTAAAGAAAGCATAGCGCTGACTGGTTTCTCAGAATGGCTTTGTCTCTAAGTCGACTTTCTTCAAATGAAAGCTCCCTACCCCCACCCCATGTCCATGCACAAACACACCACCATCAGCATCAACACCATCTGCTTTACATTTCTGGAGATTGTGCTAGAAGGGCCTTATGGGGAAAACAAACAAGAGAGGAAGCAGGATTTTCAGAACCTACTATTCCAGTGTTTACATCTCCTAGCCCCGGAGGCATTTTGGGCTCCCCCTTGTGGGGAGACGCTGTATTAAAGCATACCTTGCAGGAGGACCCAGTAGCCAACCTTTATCAGAAGGGTCTGGGAATTCTGGGAACATAGACGTATTTTGATTAAGTTCAAGGAATCAAGAGGGCACATGGGTGAAGGCAAATGAGGCATCAACACTTTTGGGGTGATTCTCAAGCTTGTAACTAACATTGGTCCTTTGTTCCCAATTTTAAAAATATACATCATTTGAGATATCTCAGAAAACAAAGCAGTCATGTGTATCTACTGGTTAATGATGATTAGAAATGTGACTCCAAACTCATACCTCTAAACCAGGGGTGTCCAAACTTTTTTCAACATTTTTTACCAAGGGTCATATGCGGTAAATACACAAACAGCTGGGCCACTCACTCGAGGTGAAGTACGTATTGCCTCACCTGGTTTATTTAAGTAAACTAAATATTTTTTTGGAATTTGCTGCGGGCCAATAAAAAATGGAATGCGGACCGCAGTTTGCCCGCAGGCCGCAGTTTGGAAACCCCTGCTCTAAACACTAAAATAGAAGAGAAAAATGAACTAGGTTTTAGGAGACCTAGATTCTAGTCCAGCTCTGTCATAATCTTATTGGATGACTTTTGGCAAGTTGCTTAGCCGCTTCAGTCCCTATTTGTCCATAAATGGTGATAACAGCTTTCATAGATACTAAACTGTTAAGAGTTCCAAATTAGAGAGGACATCAAAGTATTAACAGAAGTTATAGTGTCTTGTATCCAGTATATATAGATTTATAGGCAACAACATAGGACCTATAGAGCTCCCTCTAACTCAATGATTCTAGGCAAAATTACTTCCTAGAATAGAGTAGGAAAGTATGCAGCTCACAACCACTAAAGTGAGGCTCAGTGGTAAGGAAGGGGCCACGGAGACGTCTTGAGTCAGATAGACTTCAATCTCAAACTGAATCCATCTCTCATTCACTATGTGGTCTTCGGAGCCTAAGCTTCCTCATCTCTAAAATGGGGTTAACGATACCGTGTTTCCCCGAAATTAAGACCTAGCTGGACAATCAGCTCTAATGCATCTTTTGGAGCAAAAATTAATATAACATCCGGTCTTATTTTACTATAATATGAGATCGGGTCTATAATATAATATAATATAATATAATATAATATAATATAATATAATATAATATAATATAATATAATATAATACTATATATAATATAATGTATATAATCCCAGGTCTTATATTAATTTGTGCTGTAAAAGACGCATTAGAGCTGATTGTCCGGCTAGGTCTTATTTTCAGGGAAATAGGGTAGTAGCACCTATCCCACTGGATTGTTGTGAGGGTTAAATAATACAGATAGGCCACTTAGCACAGAACCTGGAATATTAGAAAACATTCAAAATACGTTAACTATCATCATCATCATCATCATCATCATTCTCTTTCCTTCTCCTCTGACAGGTTTTGATCTAAGCTTCCCAGAACCAGTGCATTATATGGACAGTAGATAGGTTAAAGGAGAAAGCTAGAGTTCTGTGGGGTTGGAGCAAGTAGTGCTTGCAAAGGGTCACATTGTAAAATTCCCAACAAAGGAATTTTTTTAAGGCAGAGCTTTGTTCTCATCATGATGATGCATGTGATTGTGGGCCTCATTTGACAGAATTAAAATTGGACATTGAGACCTCAGAGCATAGTTGAGAATGACTCTCAGACATCTCTTCTGGTTCATAAATCAGTACTCGAAACAACCTGTAAATATTATTTACACACACACACATATACACACACACACTCACACATTTGGCCATTTTACCCAATAATATATTACCTATACTTTAAAAATTCTTTTATCAAAGTTTTCTTATAATTTATTTTTGCCCGCTTGGCATCCCACTACTCTTCAAAGCATAAAGATGCCTACAAACAGATATTTCAAAATGCACACATTCATTCAACAAACATTCCAATGTCTACCTCATGACAGACATCAGGCTAGGCATAGGGGTTAAAAAGATAAGAAGCTGGCCTACGCTCAGGGAGTTCACAGTCCATTGGTGAGGCAGGTCATTCATCCAGAAAGGGAGTACAGGAAGGGCAAGCTTAGAGAGGAATGTGGTCAGTTATGTTTGGAACATGTTCAGTTTGCAATGCCTTTGGAGATAGGTGCCTATAACAGAAGTTTAGGCTGAAGATATGAACTTGAGTCCTCAGCAGTAGGCATCCATGACATCACCCAGGTAAAGTGTGTACAGTGAGAACAGAAAAGAAAAGTCCCTGAGGAAGCATGTTAAAAGCGTAGACTGAAGAAAGGGATCCATGAAAGAGACCGATAGACATAATAGAGGCAAAGAGGAAAAAAGACAATCAGGAGAGAATGCCAGTTCAGAAACTATACAGAGACTTCCCATACAGAAATCAATAAGACAGAAAAGTAGTTAACTGCTATTACTGTTATTATTCCTATTTTTAGTACTCAGAAGATTTTTCTTCATTCAAATGGATGGTGTGGTAGCCAGCCTCCAAGGGGGCCCCCAATGATATGTACCTCTTAGTATCCATACCTTTGCATAGTCCCTTTCCAGAATGAATCAGGCCTAGCCCTGTGTGACCGACCAATAGAATACTGCAGAAGTGATGATGCGTGACTTCCAAGGCTAGGTCAAAAAAGGCATTGTGACTCCCACTTTGGTTTTTTGGTTCATTTGCTCTATGAAAAGCCTACTGCCATGCTATAAACATTCAAGCCAATTTATGGAAAAGCCCATGTAGACGGGAACTGAGATTCTCCACCTACAGTAAGCACCAATTTGCCAGTCATATGAGTGAGCCACCTAGAAATATATTCTCTGAAGCCTTCTGACAAATGTAGCCTCAGCCAACATCTGACCGCAATCCCATTAGTGATCCCCAGCCAGAACTATCCAACTAGTCATTCCCTAATTCCTAATCCACAGAAACCATCCATGAGAGATAATAAATTATCATTACTATTTTAAGCAAGTAAGTTTGAGGGTGATTTGTTATGCAGAAATAGATAACTCTCCTGAATCTAGACAATAATAAAAAAAATTGGAAATCTTTTGTGGGAAATATGTATTTCCTGGTATAAGAAGATTTTTCCACACAGTCATTTTTAGTACATTTCATTACACTTTTTTTTCCTGTCCTTTACAAATCAGTTAATATCATAACACTACATGAACTTCATGGCTATTGTCAGGAATCATTCCTTGGTTTATATACCCTTTTAGCAAGAGATAAAGCCTAGATAAAAGATCTCACAGGAGACAATTATTGAGACAATTATTATAAGAAAGCTAAAAGCTAAAAGAGTAATCCAAAAGAGGGATTATAAATGACAAAATATACTTGTGAAGAAAGACAAGCTAACAATGATATCTGAGACCAGTAGAACCTTAAAAACAAGACTGGACACTCCCAGGTGAGGTCAATTGTACTTGTTCTCTGTAAGAAAGAGTATTAGGAAGCCACACTAACCATACAAACCTGAGGATGTTTGTACAGGAGCCCTACATCAATGGAAGACTGAGCATAGCTCTTTGTGAAACTTCATTTGGTAAATAAATTTTGCTTCCAAAAAAGAAAAAAAATTCAGAACTTATTTTTCACATTCAAAGGGAGGTAAGACTTATTTCACCAAACCCATCTCCCCTCACCCTCATGCTTATGGAAGTAGAAGAAAAATATGGCTGACTTACAAAAGTAGCAGCATATAAGGAACAGTTCTGAGTTTTAAATATTTGGTCCCACTTTAGACCACATGCCCCCATCATGTTTAGTTCAGAAAGTATAGTCACTAAAGGTAAAGGGTAAGTAAGCCAATGGGTCTGTAAGTAGAAGAAGCTATAGAAAAAATGACTAATCCAGAGCTAAACTCTGAGGGCCCTGGCTGAGAAGGCAGGGAGGTTGTAGGCAACAAAGAAAGGAACAGAAATACAAAGTCCCTCTTTTGCACTCCTCTCATATTCCTTCTAGGTGGGGCTAGGTTGTAACCTTCCAAGTTTATACAAATGACTCTGCTTGTGTATGCTAATCTGGAATAAAAAAGGTGCTGGTCCCAAGAAACACAAACTGAGACTTAATAATAGATCAGAGGGGGTGAATGTGGAAGTCAGGCCTGGAATGAGCTGAAAAACAAGAAAAATGACAAAAGTCTGAAATAAAGGAATATGTAGCTACAAACTAGTGGAATCCTGCCAACTTAAAATAATGAGAATTAGGCCTGAGGTACATAATGTGCCTGGCTGAGGACAGACGGTGGGGGTTTGTATGAAAGCTTTTCTTTCTTCATGATGAGGGGAGTTTAGGAAATGTTCAGTCTTTGACAAGAATTATAGAATAGAACTAGTAGGGAAAGCCCACTTCTCAGACACTCAGGGAAAGAAGGCCCAAGTCTGAGAAGGGAGTCCTCGGACCTAGGACCTAAGACTTTGGGCTACCTCAGAATTCTCTCTTTAGTTGAATGCCATACTCTGTAGAGTTCAGGAGACTGTGTTTAGAAGTGACCCTAGGAGAACTCTTAAAAACATTTGTGAATGTTCATCAAAATAAAACAGTAAAAACAGCACACCAAGTAAAATGAATATCAATGGTATTTGGTAAATGAGCACTAAAGGATGCCACACAATTAACTTTCATTTACCACTACGTCATTACCTGCTGACTGCAAACTTTCCAGGATCTTTCACCCTCATAGTTTTTTAGTGAAACCCTTGTAAATTCACTCTTCTATGCTACAAATACAATATTAAAAGACATTTTTCCTTGATCCAATTCTCCATCCAAGTGTTTTCATTTTGAGTCCCTAGATAACACTCCCTAATTTGCAACTGGGAGTAAGTGGAGATTTCTATAATTTTGATCCAAAATTTTTGAGATGGTTGGGAAAATACATAGATGCAAGTCTGCATTGGTTATAATTTTAATTAAGAGGATTCAAACTTAGAGAGGGATAACTGCATATACCACAGCTAGAGTGAAGTGAACAAAATGTTGCTTAGCAAGGATTTTTGCTTCACATACAAATAACTATTTGAAATTAGTACACCAGGAGCTACTTCTAAAGTATTTTAAAAGTTTACTCTTTTAAGGAGTTTAAAAGCTCCCTCAGGCAGTCTTGTTTGTAAATTAACAGAATTCTGAATTAATAAGGTCCAGTGGCTTTCTTTTTAAATAACTTCCAATACAGACTACCTCTAACACATATGGAAATAATTCTCCTCCCACCCCAACCACACACTGGACCTCAAAGACATAACTTTTCTTTTGGGAGCTACTGAAGAATTCTTGCCAGAGATTCACTTTTTAATGGTACCATTCTGAAGTGAATGATGAATACTCTAATATTTACCTCCTTTATACACGACATGGCTAACGAAAATACGTATTTGTTTTCTCCACTTCTCGTTCCATATTTCTCTCCAAAGACCTGAAGGGATGGTTTGGTTTTGCAGTCATCATAAATTTATTATAGTGAACTTGTGACCCAGTCTGGATGAGAACCAGAACAATATCCAACATGAAAAGGCAGAATTCACTCAGTTCTGCAAAACTGCCTTCTTTCAGAAATCCTGAAAAAGAGCCCCTTTTATTTTCTTTACATTGTTCTCCTAAGTGCCACCAGAATGTTTTATTTTTATAGTTTAGCCATCCCTAATAAATACATACTATATTGGTTTTGTGCCCATGAGTTACAAATGAATAATTCTAAGACTTGCTATCATAAGATTAAATGTCATTTTATCAAACAAAACTTCATCACCTAAACTAGCTTTGCTCATAGAACTCATTCTGAAGTTTCCAGTACCCAAACTTGTCCTCATGAGAACTAATAGATTAACAGGCGTTTTTTTTAGGTTGATAACTTAAATGTTCTTTATTTTGAAATCTCTAGTATGTGACCCACACCACTCACATAGCAAAGAAAAAGCCAAGAGTATCTAATTTAAGTGGATTTATACAATCAAATTATATGTATACATATGTATATGCTGAGTATATGCCTATGAGACAAGATAAAGACAACAGACATCCAGCAAGGCAAAACTCATAAAATGTTTCAAGATGAAATGATATAATTACACATGATACCACATACAGGGCATTTCTCCACAGTTTGCCATCTGTAGTAAGGAGTATTTTTACTTCTCTCACCAAAGGGGATATTTTATCCTCTCTTACTTCAGAGTGGGTATAGATACCTTAAAAAAACAACAAACTCTTAAAAAGCTGACTCCTGCTTGAAGATTTATTTCCCTACCATAACTTTCATTATCCAGGAAGGATATATTATGTGAATTGTGTATTTCATATGCTTTCCATTTCAGGTACCACTGTGCGTGCATGCACTAAATGCAGAAATCCAACTGCCTATATAATGGTTTTATAAATGGAACAAGTTGGCTTAAAATGAAACAATTTTAGGAGACTTTTCCATTGCCTATTTTGCATGACAGTTCTCCAGCTCAGGGCTTTCAAATCTGAAAGAAAGATCTTTTACAACAACAGTTAAATGTAGGCACATATCCACAAACAGGAAATTTTTCATAAGTCACACTCAAAAATAAGAATGAACTGTTTTCCAAACTAGAATGAGTTAATCTTCAGGGTTTTGCCCACTTACAGAGAAAAGCACAATGCCAAGTGCCTGACTTGTTGGACAGAAATCAGAATTAGGATTAATATTTTGAGGTTATTTCTCTAGTGTCTACTTCTGCTAATGTACAAAAGGAGCTGACCATAAGAAAGGAAATTTATTTAAAAATACCAGTCAGAAGAGACAAAAGAAACAGCTACTTACAGAGACGTGTGTCTATTTTTTCTGAAAATGAAAGCATAGATTAATAACAAAAGCAACGCCGCCATTTCAATGAAGGAAGAGAGAGGGATGTCATTTTAAATACATGAAATAATAGAAAAAGGAAAGAGAAGTACTTTCTGTATTACTTATACAAGGTCAGTTAGTATTAATTAAAACAAAGGCAGAAAGAGATGCTGCCAGTAATTATTACGGAAACATTCGTGATAACCAAGAATTCACAATTAGTTCAAACTCAAACCTAAATCAGAATCTATTGACACTTCATGGCCACAGATTCTGTGTTCATTTTGGGGGTTGAAGAAATATGGGGTGGGGGCGAGAGAAGAGGTTGGAGCCAAGGAGGGGGAGGGATCAAGGAACAAACAGAAGGAAGAATCTTTAAAAAAAAATCCATAGCCCTGCTTCCTAAAAGATTCTATGGTATTCCTCCCATAGAGCTCACAGATGGAGAAGGGTAATGGGCTGTAAGATGAACTAGGAGACACACAGTCTTCATAAACCAACTGAAGTGGTCATACCAAACAAAAAGCAGCATTGAAGCATGCATGCTGCAAAAATATCAATGCTGATCACACTCCCAGAGGAAACTGAAATCAATTGGAAATAGACAAGAAATCCAGCATTTCCATTGACACTGATGAATTTTTTCATGAAAGTCATTACAATTGTAAGGTTCAAAAGCACACCCTTACTTTATGGTATATGGTCCCTATAAGGGCCACGCAGTCCCAAAACTAGCAAGGTATATATCACTGTTGTGGGGGAAGGAGGGTTAATAGGTTGCAACACTTGCATAATGACCAACATACTCTGTAAATATCTGGGGGAGGAGGGAAGGCAGAAAGATGCAAAGAATATAGAAGTTTAGAGAAAAAGAAAATCATCAAAAATTGGGGAGTAAGGTTTACAAGTCAAGTTAATGACAGTGGAATTATTTAAGCTTAGATAAAATAAGAAATACATTTACTGTTTTCCAGGATATTATATACATGGCTGATTTCCATCTCTACTGAAGACAGAGCAAGATGAAGTACTGTTTAAAGAGTTAGGTTAAATATAAAGAAGACTTCTTGCCAAATATTTGAACAGATTACTAAGGGAAACTGAAGATATTTTAAAATAAAATGTATTCTCACCTAACCAAGACAAACTACACTGGACAATAGGCTACATGAGTTCACTGAAGTTCCATATAGCTATAATAACTTTCTGATCAATGCTAGTAAGAATTCTAAAATTCTAATTACTGTGTTGTTTTGTACACCTGAAGCTAATAAAAAAAATTAAAAATTCAAATGCAAATTTTATGGAGACCATGGATATACGTGTGTTTTTTCTAATCACTAATCTGTCGACATAAAACAATAATATGCCCATAATTCACCAGAACCTTCTAATAAGGTTTACTACCATCATTCAGCTCAAGAGGCAACCATTTCTATTTCATTGACCTCTTTGTCTTTTTGTTCCTTTTTTCTTCTTCTTCTTTTTTTTTTTGTAAACTCCCCACAACCACTATCAAAACTATCAAATCTTTTCCATCTGGCCAAAAAGTAACAGGAAAATCTCATTTCCTGTGCCCAACCTTCCTGACCCTTGCTGGAGATAGGGCACACTTCACTGTCACCTGATCCTTTGGTCCAGTCCTTATCTGATCTCTCTATCCCACTCACTCATCTGTAATCTCATCCACTCCTACAGCTCTATGTTTACCTCTCTTACCACATTCAACATATTCCACCTTGGATTATTACTGGGCTGTGTCTTCCCTTTTCCACCAGACTAGAAGTCCCTTGAGAGCAGAGATCATGGTTGATTTATCTCAGGATCCCTATGACTCCAAGGAAACTGCCTGAGTAGTGATATTTCATGAGTTGAACTATAGCCATCTCCTGGGTTTAAAGACACTGTTACCTAACCAATAGTTCACTGACCAGAGTGTCCCTAATTCTTGATTATTGTACAAAAATATTACAATGGATGATATCATTAACCTTCACTTTAAGCCCTGAGTTTACAACTTTAAACTCTAAGATACTGGAAAAAAAATTCTGTTCACTGGATATGCTCATCTTTATAGTCCGATTTATGTTTTTAAAATAGTTACATTTTAAAAAAAATAAAGCTAGCTGAGCTTTTCCTTACAGCTTAAGATGGACAAAAAAGTTCCAACTTTACTATTCAAACCCAGCAAATTCACAGGATTCTCCCTAGCTTCTTCACAGTCAACTGCAAAATGGTTTGAAGAGTGGAGGTTCAGAACTTTACATAATTATGAGAATCTCTAAAGCTTGGGAAGTACTCTGAAGAATGAGAAGAGAAAACTACTGCCCAATTTCTAAGGCGGGGGGGGGGGAGGTGGAGACCAATAGCTAATATCACCCTACCAAACAAAGAAGTGGTATTTACTTGGTGATCCATATTACAATAGCTGCCAACCTCAGACAAAAACTTCCGACATTAGTACAAAGAAATGCTAGCTGAGTCTGTGGGCTCAGAATCACGCAAGCTCTATTTAATAACTAGTACAATGATCATGCAAGTTCAAGTATATATTAAGACATGCATTTGGTGAGTTCATCCTTCCTCACCAATGGCAAACCCTCAGCTTAGGGGCCCAAGAATGTACTTTGGGTGAGAACAGTCTTCATCTAGTTCAGCTTCTTTCCTTAGGCAGAATCTCCCATTAGGAGTGAAGCAGTGATAATATTCAAGATCAAATATGAGTTTTCATTTGTCTAAATGAGCTATTGAAAATTCACCCCCTCAAAGATTCTACTTGTCATTTATATTCAGATGTTCTCCAGAAAGACCTTTACCCTGGCCCACATGAATACCTGGTTCAAAATGGATACTTTATAAATGTGACTTCTAATTTGGCCAAGGCCTTATATATCCTTGCTAAATAAAATCCCACAATGCACACTGTTCTAATTACGGTATTAAAGAGGTTTTTTTCACTTGTGCTTCAAAAATCAGTGGGTTACTTAATTCTTTAGATACTGCACCACTCCTCTGCTCTCCTAATAAACCATTTAATATTTTCGTCTATCTACTTCCCTTCCGTACTTCCCAGTACACTATAGTGCAGACTGTATGGGTTTTGTACAATCAATCTTGTTCTCACAATATAAAATCCTCTCAAATCTTGATACTCTCTCTGAAGTGTACCTTATCTCTTCCAATTATTTCACACTATTACCCTAAAAGCTTGCTCCTCTACTGATTTACTTCCAATGACATTAACATAAGTTCTACTTTCCCTTCCCATTGTTTTCCTCCTCCTGTACATTCCTTCATCCTTATTTGCATGCAAATCCATGATGAAATCAGCTCTATAGTTTCCTTTTCTGCTTATATCCCTACAGATTGGCATGATTCTTCATTGTTTCTACTGTAATCCAACTCTGAGTACTTTCAGCAAATTTAAATGGCATGCATCTCCCTAAGATTTCTAAATTGCTCCTATCAATTGGGCTTAAAAGCATAGCTAGAAGAGAATTCAAACATTATGGATAACTTCTTGACCATGAGAGAGACATAGATTTAAACACTGGAACAGACTACTGGGTGAAAAAAGATACAAAATATCTATCTTTCGAAATCTTTTCAGATAGGATGAGAAATTATCACTCATATATGACTTAGGTGTTGAGATATCTAAGCAGAGGGATGAACTGAAATGGCTTATTTATGTCCTTTCCAGGTCTAAAATCCCACAGTATAGTCATCTAGCTATATTTCTCGAACTTTGCTAAGAAAGCTTTAGATTGCTGTAGAATGATGATAAAATTCATTAAGGCAAAACCAAGTCAAGATATTATACCCAATGACCCAATATTTTATGCAGCTTGGTTCCTCTTGGGAGCAGAAGGAATTTGTAATTTAATATGGCCTTTGAGGGATGGAAAGGTGAGACAGACCCATCTTCCTGCATTCTCTTAAAGCTGGTGCCAGGCTGCCTCCAGAAAGGAAGACGGGAATAATTAGAAAATGTATTGAGTCTGGAGCATTGTTTAGCCAACTAGGTGCAATCAACTGCTATGGATATTGACTTGACTTTTGAGAACATATAGCTAAAATGGAATTCTGTGAAGACCCAGGCAAGATTTCCTCATTGTTTGGGGAACTAAATACATCCTAAACTTTTACAAATCCTAGCAAATAACTAATTACTTCTAATTAACTGCAAATTGGTTGTGAGAAAATGAAAAAAATGGGAACTATGTCAGTCAAGAGATAAGCAGCATGCTGGGATCGGGATCATGGAACTGCTGGGAAATTAGGTAGAGCACGGAAGAAGCAAGAGTGTGAGAGGTGGCCTCAAAGTGGCCAGGTTTCCAATAATAGCACACGTCCCTTTGATGACAAGGCATGATAATGTATATATAGCTTTGATGCTTTGAAATACTGCTATTGCCTTTCACTAATATCATTGTTGCCTGTAACTTTTTCTTTACCCTACCTTGTAGATCACTTCACAGGTAATGTTATAGAAATAAGCAATTACAAAGGGCTAAGAATTAAAAGGGAAATTTAGGGGAAAGTCTCAAAATAAGAAGGTATGGTATATCATTAATATGGGGTGAATGCAACATGTAATTGTTTAAATTTAAAAAAAAGCATTATCATATTTTATTCCCTTTAATGTTAGTGACCTCCTACTGTACAGTGGGAGGCAACATGGTATTAGAAAAACCCAAGAAAAATAGAGGTTTTGAAATCAGACAGACAAGAATTTGGAATTCCAGCTCTACCACTTCATAACTGTATAACAAGTCAGTTAACAATTCTCATTTCTTTCATCTGTAAAATGGTTGTCATAGTACACTAAGAACTACTGTGAAGAATGTGTGCATGCAAAAACACATAACACCACAGCATATGGTTAACAATAATAGTTCATTTCCCTTAGGATCTCCTTCTATCCACTATCTCCCTTCTCTAGCCTCCTCAGTTTTCCCTAGTCTCCTGTTTCTTTCATATTCTCCTTCCCAGCCAGTTATCATTTCTCTAAAATAGTTATTCTTTTTTCCAAGGGCTGCCTTACTTGTGGCAAAACCCTAGCAATTAGCAGAAATTATTGGTAATTTCTGGCAAATTTATATGGCTAGAAAGATTTCCAGATGCTTAGGGTTTGACTCTCAAAACATAACACAGCTTTGGTTATCAATGTCCTATCCTACATCAAAAAACATCGAGTATCTAGATGCATCAAGCATTATGCTAGAGATTGGGGTTACAGAGATGAGGACTCAGACCCTGTCCTCAAGCAGCTCAGAGTCTACTGGGGAAGAAAATAATAGTAGTAGAGGGTAACAAGTGCAAGAAGAAAGATATGCGGGAACTCTCGTGTACTGTTGGTGGGAATGTCAATTGGTGCAGCCACTATAGAAAACGGTACAGAGGGTCCTCAAAAAATAAAAAAATAAAACTACCACATGATCCTTCAATCCCACTTCTGAGTATATATAAAAAGGAAATGTAATCTGCGTCTCAAAGAGATCTGCACTCCCACGTCCATTGCAGCATTATTCACAACAGCCAACACATGGAAACAACCTAAATGGCCATTGATAGATGAATGGATAAAGAAGAAGTGGTACATCCGTACAATGAAATATTAGTTAGTCATAAAAAACAAGGGAATCCTACCATTTGTGACAACTTGGATGAACCTGACAGTATTATGCTAAGTGATTAAGTCAGACAGAGAAAGACAAATACCATATGACCATACTTATATGTGAAATCTAAAACAAGAAAAAAAGAACCAAGCTCATAGATACAGAGAACAGATTATTGGTGGCTGCCAGAGGCAGGCAGTGGGGGAGAGCTGCAAAATGGGTGAAGGGAGTCAAAAGGTAAAAACTTCCAGTTATAAAATTAATAAGTCATGGGGATGTAATGTACAGCATAGCAACTGTGGTTATTAATATTGTATGGTACTGGGGTGCCAAAAAATGCATACAACTGGACACCTTAGTCAATGTTGCACAGGCAGTAGTTCACCATAATCAGAAGTGTCTGGATGCTGATGGTAACCACTTTGAGCACCTCTTGTAATTACAGAAGTCAAACGTGACTTGTATACACCTTTTGTTGTCGGTATACATTGAGTATTACAATTTTAATACAGTTTTCCTTTCTTAAAATGTGTATACATTTTTTGGGCACCCTTTGTATATTTGAAAGTTGCTAAAAGAATAGGTCTTAAAAGTACTCATCAGAAGAAACAAAATTCTGTAACTATGTATAGTGACAGATATTAACTAGACTTATCATGGTGATCATCTCACAATATGTACAAATATTGAATCAATATGTTGTACATCTGAAACTCATATAATGTTGTATTGTCAATTATAGCTTGATTTAAAAGAGAGAGAGAACAACCAAAATTACTCTGCCCAGCAAAGCTATCATTTATTTATTTTTTGTTTTTCATTATTTTTTTAAAGAGGGCGCAGCTCACAGTGGCCCATGCAGGAATCGAACCTACAACCTTGGTGTTATTAGCACCATGCTCTAACCAACTGAGCTAACCGGCCATCCCCCAAAGCTATCATTTAGAATCGAAGGACAGATCAAAAGTTTCCCAGACGAGAAAAAGCTAAAGAAGTTCATCACCACCAAAGCAGTAGTACAAGAAATGTTAAAAGGCCTTCTTTAAGAAGAAAAAAAGGTCAAAAGTTTGAATAAAATGGCAATAACTACATATCTATCAACAATTACTTTAATTGTAAATGGATTAAATGCTCCAATTAAAAGATAGGGTGGCTAAATGGATAACACAAGACCCTTACATATGATGCCTATAAGAGACCCTCTTCAGAATAAAAAACAGAGACTGAAAGTAAAGGGATGGAAAAGGAAATCTGATGAAAATAGAAACAAACAA
The DNA here is from genome assembly GCF_036562045.2 of Rhinolophus sinicus. Taxonomy (NCBI): domain Eukaryota; kingdom Metazoa; phylum Chordata; class Mammalia; order Chiroptera; family Rhinolophidae; genus Rhinolophus; species Rhinolophus sinicus. The sequence goes on from NC_133768.1 coordinate 96,110,502, forward strand.
ACATAAAAGCTGGGGTAGAAATACTTACACCATACAAAATAGACTTTAAAACAAAGGTTATAACAAGAGACAAAGAAGGACCCAGTAATCCTACTTCTGGGTATTTATCCGAAGAAACCCAAAACACTACTTTGAAGGGCCATGTGCATCCATATGTTCAATGCAGTATTGTTTACAATGGCCAGGATGTGGAGGCAGCCTGGGTGTCTGTCAATGGATGAATTGATAAAGAAGAACTGGTACATTTATACGGTGGAGTGTTGCTCAGCCATGAGAGGGAATGAGATCTTGTTATCTGCGACGGCATGAATGGACCTAGAGGGTATTGTGCTGAGTAGGGTAGTTCAGACAAAGAAAGACAGATGCCACATGATTTCACTTATATGTGGAATCTAGAGAACAAAATAAACAGAGTGGATGCAGACTCATAGATACAGAGAACATTTTGATGGTTGCCATCTGGGAGGGGTTTGGGGATGGGTGAAAAAGGGGAAGGGATTAAGAAGTAGAAATTGGTAGTTACAAAATAGTCATTGAGATGTAAATTATAGCATAAGGAATATAGTCAATAATATTGTAATAACTATGTATGGTGCCAAATGGGTATTAGATCTATCAGGGGGAGCACTTCATACGTTATATAAATGTCTAATCACTATGTTATACACCTGAAACTAATATAATGTTGTATGTCCACTATTATTGAAAATAAAACAATTACTAAAAAACACCATAAATTAAAATTATTTGCCAATCAGAGAAAGACAAACACCATATGATTTCACTTACATGTGGAATCTAAAAAAATAAATAAACAGACAAAATAGAAACAGACTCATAAATACAGACAACAAACTGATGGTTGCCATATGGGATGGGGTTGGAGGGCTGGGTGAAAAAGGGTGAAGGGATTAAAAAGTACAAAATATTGTAATAACTATGTATAGTGCCAGGTGTGTACTACACTTATCAGTGGGATCACTCCATAAATTATATAAATGTCTAACCACTATGCTGTTCACTTGAAACTAATATAATATTGAATGTCAACTATAATTTTAAAAAATAAAAATAAAGAAAATAACAAAAATACAAATGAGAGAGAGAGAGAAAGAGAGAGAGAGAGAGATGTATAAAGTATAGAGCTCACAAGGAGGATGGGGAAACCCAAACTGTTGGACTGTACTGATAATGGAGGCTGGAAATGGGAGTAGGATGGTAGTTAAGGAAGATCTCATAGAAAAAGCCACTCATTTCACTCCAAGCTATGTTCTTACACAAGCTGCATCACCTTGGCCAAGTTAATTCAGCCCTTTTAGCCCCATTTTTTTTTATCAGAAAAATGAAGCAATAGGACTCGACAATCTTCACTAGTCCTTGAGGATTTAATGTTCTGTAACTTTTTAAATAATTTATTTTTTTCAGTTACAGTTGACATTCAATATTGTTTTATATTAGTTTCAGATGTACAGCATTGTGGTTAGACATTTATATAATTTATGCAGTGAGTCCCTCGATACCAGGTGGGTACTAGACTAATCAGGGGATCGCTGCATAAATAATGTTCTATAACTTTTTATTAAGTAGGAAAGTAAAGGGAAAATAGCTCCAGATTCCATATTTCTTCTTTTCCCTCCTATTTCTTCTTATCCATTCATTTTCCCTTGCAGCCAGTTGGTCATTTCTAGTAGCTTTGCTTTTGACTCCCCTCTGTCATGGTGATGCTATGTTTATGGATTTGATATCATGGTTTAAAAGGGCTCCTTTTGGCAAAAAGAAGTTTCTTCGTATGAAAGGATCAGTTTCTTCATTGTTCCTTGTAAAATAAGATAACACATTGAGTCCTGAGCAATGGTTTTAAATTTTAACTCCAGGGATTCTTTTTTCACATTTCAACTTCAAAAACTATTTTAGTAACTTAACATTGACCCTCACAAAAGCCCTACCTCTATATCCATTTAACAAACATTTATTAAGGCTTTCTCTGTGTCAGGCATAGGCTGGGGGCTATGGGAGATGCAGAAATGATTAAGATACGGGCCAGGTTGTCAGGGAGCTTATGATTTATTTAGCAGCTGTGGCACTGAGCCCAGTGCTATATAAAACATATTAGCGAGGCAATTTTTGTTCTGTCACAACTGGAGCCATGAGTCCTCAACATGTATATGTGCTTTTGACTAGAAGCTGTGCATTCAGTAGGTGTTGAAAGCCACATGTAAAAACTGAGCTGCTTTGTAAAAAAGTTCAGCCCCATTAGGAATCAAAGAAATAAAAGTGAAAATAATGAGATTCCATCATTCTCCTAGCAAATTGGCAAAGGTGTAAAAGGTAAAATGCAATGATAATGAGTGTGGTGAGATGGGTACTCTCATACACTGTTAGTGTAAATGGTAAATAAAATATAGTACATCCATAATAAAGTATGGTACACCACACAATGGAATTCTACGCAACTATTAAAAATGTTTTCAAGAATATTTTATGATATGCTAAAATACCATCTAATAGTAAGTGGAAATTGCAAGTATCAAACTGTATATAAAGCATAATCACATTTTGATAAAACAATATTATTTTTGTTTGTGAATGCATAGGGAAAAAAGACTAAAAGGAAATATACCAGAATGTTAACTGTAATTATTACCGGGTAATGTGATTACAGGTAATTTTGCTGTTCTTTTTAATGGTTCTCTGAATTTTCCAAGTTTTCTGCAATAATATTGTTGCTTTCTAGTAATAAAAAGGTATTGTAATGCATAGAAAAAGGAAAAATAAATACTAAAAATTAATAGCAATTTCCCTTGGATAGCAGCATGATGGTAGGAGTTTTCTATTCTTCATATTTTCCATATTTTAAAAATTTTCCTACAGTGAGCATGTACTGACTTTATAGCACTAAAAACTGAAACTCAATTAAGGAAAACTGGACTATCAGATGAATTAGCAAAGACTAACATGAATCAGTATATGTTATTTAAATAAGTCAGTTCTACTCCCACAGAGCTTTGCAATACTTTTAGGCTCTATCTCCACTGATTTATGGGTTGGGGCAAGTCACTTAACTTGTGTGTGCTTTAGGGAATCGATAATTACTACGTACTTTGAAGGGATACTGTGATAGCCAGTGTGATAGCATTGATGAAATGCTTTAAACTCAGGAAAGAAAGATATACAGTAAGTAGTAATGGATGTTTTAATTATCTACTGTGTAATGTTTGTGTGTAGATCGTCTTCAGCAATTTCACCTACTCTTAATTTCTTCAACTATCTTCTCTGTGCAGATGACTCCCAAATCTATCCACCCCCTCCACAACACACATACCACTTCTTTTCCATAAATGCCCTTCTTCTGTCATATTCTTCTTGTTCTCTGGCTCCTTTTTCCTCCATCTCTTGCTTGTACCACAAATATTTTCATATCAAGCAAAACTGATTATGAATGAATCATGATTAACCAGTTTCTCTTAAATCAATAAAAGTTTGCTTAATTAACTTGGATATGAAGCTTACAGAACCACTTTTTCATTTTTAATTGAGGTATGATTGATTTGTAATATTACATAAGTTTCTGGTGTGCAACATTATAATTTGACAGCTATATATACTACATCGTGCTCACCACCAAATTTTCATCCGTCACTATGCAATTGACCTCCCTCTACCTGTCTCATCTTCTTTCCACCCCGCTTCCCCACTAGTAACCACCAATCTGTTGTCTGCCTCTATAAATTTTTTTGTTTTCTTTGTTCATTTGTTTTGTTTTGTTTTGTTCCACATATGAGTGAAATCATACAGTATTTGTCCTTTTCCATCTGACTTATTTCATTTAGCATAATACACTCAAGATCCATCCATGCTATTGCAAGTAGCAGGATTTCACCTTTTTATGACTGAGTAGTATTCCAGTGTCTGTGTGTGTGTGTGTGTGTGTGTGTGTGTGTGTGTGTGAGAGAGAGAGAGAGAGAGAGAGAGAGAGAGAGAGAGAGAGAGAGAGAGAGACAAAGGAGCCAAGAACATACAATGGAGAAACGAATGTCTCTTCAATAAATGGTGATGGGTAAACTGGACAGCCACATTCAAAAGAATAAAACTAGACCACTATCTTACACCATACACAAAAATTAACTCAAAATGAATTAAAAACTTGAATGTAAGACCTGAAACCATAAAATATATAGAAGAAAAGATAGGCAATAAACTCCTTGACATTGGTGTTAGCAATGATTTTGTGGATTCTACTCCTTGGGCAAGGGAAACAAAAATAAACAAATGGGACTACACAAAACTAAAAGCTTCTGCACAGCAAAGGAAGCCATCAACAAAACAAAAAGGCAACTTAATGACCTGGAGAAGATATTTGCAAATCATGTATCTGCTAAGGGGTCGATATCCAATATATATATATATATATATATATATGACCCATACATCTCAAGAACAACAACAAAACAACCCAATTTTAAAATGGGCAGAGGACCTGAACAGACATTTTTCCAAAGAAGACATACAGATGGCCAATAGGCACATGAAAATATGTTCAACATCCCTACTTGTTAGGAAAATGCAAATCAAAATAACGACAACATATCACCTCGTGCCTGTTAGAATGGCCATCATCAAAAAGATAAGAAACAAGTATTGGAGAGAATGTGAAGAAAAAGGATCCCCTGTACACTGTTGGTGGGAATGTAAACTGGTGCAGCCACTGTGGAAAACAGTGTGAAGATTCCTACGGTAAATCAAGCATAGAATTATCATATGACCCAGCAATTCCCCTTCTGGGTATTTATCCAAAGAATGCAAAAACAGTAATTCAAAGATATAACGGGGGAGGGATGGTAAGAGAGGGTAAAGGGGGTCAAATATATGATGATGGAATAAGAACTGCTTGGGTGGTGAACACACAATGCAATCTGTAGATGACATATTATAGAAGTATACACTTGAAACCTGTATAATTTTACAAACCAATAAATTTAATAAAAATTTTAAAAAATAATCATAAACCACACCAAAATATTAAAGATACATAGTATATTTTTGACCTACCCATTCTAATTTTATGAATTTCTCCTAAATAATTAAGTTGGAAAAAAATATATATGCACAGCTATATTCATTGCAGCTTTATTTATAATAGCCAAGATATGGAAACAACCTAACTGTCCATCAATGGATGAATAGATAAAGAAGATGTGGTATACATAATTTAAAAGATAATTTTTAAATTATCTTTCTGTGGTTCCTGCTAGGCATAGCTATCTACATAAATTTTATGTTTGAAAACACTGATATATGAATCTAATCTCCCCTTTTGCCCTATGAGTTCAGTCTCAAAAGCTATGAGTTCAAGAATCCTGGCCTCAGAGTCAGGGGAGCTGGGTTCTGTTTTGGCCTTACCACCAACCCATTGTGATCCTGGGTAAGTCACATCCCCTTTCTGGGTCTGATTCTTCACCTTTAAGATGAAAGGAGCAGCCTGGATTATCTAGAAGGCCCAGATAATAGATATGAAAGCATCCTGACATACGAGGAAGCACCACCATACAAATGAGCCTCCTCCACTGTTCACTAGTACGTCTGCACCTAGAAAGCACCAGACAGAAACCAGGAACTCAATATACGACAACACAATTGGAATGACACACTACAGCAGAAGAACCCATATCCCAAGCTAGCAAACAATGTTTTACTGCCAAGTACAGTCCACTAAGCCTTACGGCAATTATTCCTGAATGCTAAAGCTGTCAGCTCTTGTTTTAAAAAGTACTTATAGATAAAGGGATAAAAAGGGGGAAGGGGAGCTATCCTTGTTATAAGAGTGGGTTATCAGAGCTGGGGAGATATTTTAGTCTGCCAGACAATATTCTGAGATGGTATGGTAGATGGGAGATCAGATTGCTATAAAGATGAGTGGATATCTGGGTACAGAGAGTGGGCCATGTGTGTAGAGGCTAATAAGTGGAACAATGAGCAATTCAGGAAAGCAGGTTGCTGAGGGAGTGCCCTGTTATTATTCAGAGAAAATTCCCAACAATGACTAATCTTCCCTCCACTGTCTTATCTAATACCAAATAGACACTCTTGCCTTCACACCATCTCTTGTAATTACCCTTAGGGCCACTGCTAGCTCATAGTGCCCTTTGTGCTGAGTAGGAAAAGGCTCCCTTCTGGTGCTAAAAGGTGCCCCCTCTGGGCTATCTAGATGGAAAAAGGATGGAGGGATTGCAAAAGCTGCCCTTTCTGGGTGGACCAATTAGAAAAAGGGCATTGGTTGGCAAACAGTACCTTGGCTGGATTTCAGCTCCAACTTGCACTCTCTCAGCCTGGCATCTACTACAGTCTGGGGCTCTGATGGCACATGCTCACTTCCTCTCTCTTGCTCTTTCCCCCACCCCACCCCCACTCCAGCATTAGTCCAGAGCTAAATTTCTGACTGATTTCTGCCCACTCCTACATTCACCTGCCCCACCTCTATCACTGCTCCAATTATACTGGGCACTACTGTCATTTTTCATTGTGTTTTGGATTGGGACCACATTCATCCCTGAGTGACTGAAAACTAAAGGTTTCAGTCAGTATCTTAACAAATAGGATATCATTTTGTAATATGAAAACCAGGATAAAACTCATTAATAGGTGGGTAGGGGGATAATATGTCAAGAGTAGGTTCCAGGTAACATTTTGTCCCATGAACTATTCCTTGGAAAGTCTTTTTGTCTAGTAACTTTAGGAAACCCTATACACTACATTTCTTGAATATTAAAATCACACATTCGTGAAATTAAGGCTAAGTTTCACCCATCTTTTCCCAAACTTAGTAACCATGGAACCTTAGCCAGAAGCCCACATCTTCCTTCCATTCAAAGCATCCCAGGGCACTTCCCAACAATATGAGCCTTCTTCTGTCCCTGGCCAACCTTCCTGGAGAGGATTTTTGAAGGCAGACCTATTGGGCCTGACCGAGGGGTTTTTAGAGAGCAACAATTCCCCACTGAGATTCCCTGGCTCAGTGTCTTCCTAGGAATTCCTTCAGGAGGCCCAGGTGTGTACCTAGGTGAAAGAAAGCTATTGTCAAGGAATTTTGCTCTGCCAGGGACCCAGGGGCCCAGTTCGTGTAATGTGGGAGTGGAGATGAAGGGGAAAGTTCCGGCTGCTTCAGGTGGTGATGAATGACTTTAGCAAACAAGGTCTGGGGCTTGAGAAAGAGACAGCATGAGTCTGTGCAGGTTTCAGGTTTCTGAATAAAGAGAAAGTTTCAAGAGAGACTTACAGACACCCTCCCCACCCATCATACACATTTATGTCAAGATTTTGAGTTTGCAAAGTACTACTGGCATTATATCATGGGACCCTTGGCAAACCTGTGAATTAAGAAATAAAAGTAAATTCCTAGTATATATGTGAATCACTGAGGCTTTCATCCATATGTTATCCTAGTGAATAGTTTAAATCCTCATAACAATCCTGTGAGGGGAAGTGCCATTATTATCCCCCTTTTCTCCAGACTTTGAAACTGAGGCTCAGAGTGCTTACTTTATAAGTCACTCAGCTAGGTGCTGGTAATATAAAGGAGAATCATGAATGAGGGAGGCCAGCAAATAAGCAGCACTCGGAGAACACTATGAAAAACTACCATGACAACCATCAGTTTTGTTCTCTGTATTTATGAGTCTGTTTTTATTTTGTTTTGTTTGTTCATTTATTATTTTTTTAGACTCCACATATAAGGGAAATTGTATGGTATTTGTCTTTCTCTGTCTGACTTATTTCACTTAGTATAATACCCTCTAGGTCCATCCATGTTGTTGCAAGTGGCAAGATTTCATTCTTTTTTATTGCTGACTAATATTCCACTGTGTGTGTGTACAAGGTGTGATCAAACAACATGGTGAGTGTTTACATAAAAATAATTATTACAGTAAAAGACACATTGCCATTAATCCTCCCCAAAATACTCCCCCTCACTTCAAACACACTTGTGTGTGTGTGTGTGTGTGTGTGTGCACGCGATCTTTTTTATGTATTCATCTATTGATGAAAAACTAGTACAAAGCACAGGGAATATAGTCAAAGTATTGTAATAACTTTGCACTATGACAGAGGTTTCCTAGGTTCAGTGTGGTGAGCATATCGTAAGATATATAAATGTCGAATCACTATGTTGTGCACCTGAAATTAATATACTATTTTATGCCAACTATAATAAAAATTTTAAAAAATAAAATAAAATGTGAAAAATAGAAAAAAGAAAAACTACCACGACAATTAAAACTGTGATAATAGCTAGCAGCTAATGAGTGCTTACTATGTGCCAGACTCCACACTAAGTGCTTTGGATGCATTACCTTATTTAATCCTGATGACATTCTTATGAAAAAGGTTCTATCATTATTCCCATTCCAAAAATGAGAAAACTGTGCCTGAGAAAGATGAACTGACTAGTCTAGAGGTGACTAGCTAAGAAAGGGTAGAGTCAGGATTCTTATTCAAATTGATTTAACAATAGAGTTGCTGTTGATTACAAAGTTAACTATAGAGGGTCCAATGGAATCAATGTTGAGGACATCTAAAGCTTCATATTCTAAAACATATGGTAAATCTTTATTTTTTTTTAAGTTGATTGGAATATTCGCTTTAACCTACCTGGGAGGAGCCTTTATTTGTATAGATACAAAACTGCAGAGGTTTAAAATCTTAGTTATAGATAATCTCATCATAGTAAATGACTAATCTGCATCGAGTCTGGTTGCCCTTAACTTGGGGTAACTTGGGGCTGCTGGGCTCCCAAATACAGACAGAGAAATTATGACTGGGATCATTCAATTTAAATCACAAGAATGAAAACTACCTAGGAGCTAGAATCTGGCCAGTTTCTATGTAAAGTTTCAACTGTTAGTTCTTATTTCTACAAGACTAACAACCTCAAAGTTTGATCAGCTAAAATTTGGTTATATCTTCTGCATTAATTTATATAAGACTGCATCATGGATGATACTAAATATATTTGGAGATGCTTAAAGAAACCAAAAGTGGAAAGCACAAATTCATACAATAATAATTTTCAGCTCCTTAAACCAAACTCATAAATTAGCCCTGCATGTAGATATAAATTTGCATTTCCTCTTTGTTGGCTACAGTCTTGGTATTTTAGGAAACGGGAATTTTTTCTTGCCACTCAATAATTGAGGGTGTTTTACTTTCCACTTTACCCTTGAAAAATGGAACACTTATTTAATAAGTCACACCTAGCTTCCTGTCTAATCAGCATATGCCAAAAAAATCATTTACCAGGTTCCTCCCACTGCAGAAACACAATCATTCCTAGATGGCAACACAAAGATGCATGAAAATGTAGTTAATGTCCAACCAATAAACCCTAGAACAATGTTAAAAACAGGAAACCCTCGCCTTTATAAGGTGCCAAGTCATAAATTACAGTCACTTTGCTGTCATCATTTCTTTTAAAAATCCTGCCTATATTAATCAGAGAAGAGACAGAAACTATCCTACTACCTCCCAGCCTTCCACACATGGGGGTACCTTGCACAACTTTAGAGACTGCCTTTCACATGGACTGTGACGCGAATGTGCAGAGACAACCTGCAAAATTGCACACAGCAGCTCACTACTTCTTCCCAGCCCCTCCACACAAAAACATCACTTGGGTAGTTTTGGTTTGTGTATACTGGAAATGCTTTTATTCACAAACCTCTTGGCACGGAATAATGGCTGTGCTTAGCAGCACTACGAAAGCACAAGAGATACCCGCTCACTTTTTTTTATTTTATTAAATTTATTGGGGAGACAATTGTTAATAAAGTTACATAAGTTTCAAGTGTACAATTCTACAATACATCATCTATACATGACATTGTGTGGTTACCACCCAGAGTCAGTTCTCCTTCCATCACCATGTATTTGATCCTCTTTAACCTCTTCTACCACCTCCGCCCCTCCTTGCCCTGTAGTAACCCACTTACTTCTTTTTTTCTTTTTCTTTTTTTAAATAAATTTATTGGGGTGACAATTGTTAGTAAAATTACATAGATTTCAGGTGTACAATTCTGTATTACATCATCTATAAATCCCATTGTGTGTTCACCACCCAAAGTCAGTTCTCTTTCCATCACCATATATTCGATCCCCCTTACCCTCATCTCCCACCCCCACCCCCGCCCCGTTACCCTCTGGCAACCACTAAACTATTATCTGTGTCTATGAGTTTCTGTTTCTCATTTGTTTGTCTTGTTCTTTTGTTGTTTTTGGTTTATATACCACATATCAGTGAAATCACATGGTTCTCTGCTTTTTCTGTCTGACTTGTTTCGCTCAGCATTACTCTCTCAAGATCCATCCATGTTGTCACAAATGTTCCTATATCATCTTTTCTTACTGCCAAATAGTATTCCATTGTGTATATATACCACAACTTCTTTATCCATTCATCTATCGAAGGACATTTTGGTTGTTTCCATGTCTTGGCCACCGTAAACAAAGCTGCAATGAACATTGGAGCACACGTGTCTTTATCTCTAAATGTTTTCAGATTTTTTGGGTAGATACCCAGAAGAGGGATTGCTGGGTCATATGGCAATTCTATTCGTAATTCTTTGAGAAACCTCCACACTGCCTTCCATAACGGCTGCACCAGTCTGCATTCCCACCAACAGTGTATGAGGGTTCCTTTTCTCCACAGCCTCTCCAACACTTGTTATTGTTTGTCTTGTTGATGATAGCCATTCTGACTGGGGTGAGATGATATCTCATTGTGGTTTTGATTTGCATTTCTCTGATGATTAGTGATGTTGAGCATTTTTTCATATGTCTATTTGCCATTTGTATGTCCTCTTTGGAGAAATGTCTCTTCAAGTCCTCTGCCCATTTTTCAATTGGGTTGTATGTTTTTTTGTTGTTGAGTTGCATGAGTTCCTTGTATATTCTGGATACTAGCCCCTTATCGGAGGCACTGTTTGCAAAAATCTCCTCCCATTCAGTTGGTGGCCTCTTTATTTTGTCAATGGTTTCTTTTGCTGTGCAGAAGCTTTTAAGTTTCATATAGTCCCATTCGTTTATTTTAGCTTTTACTTCCATTGCCTTTGGAGTCAAGTTCATAAAATGCTCTTTGAACCCAAGGTCCATAAGTTTAGTACCTATGATTTCTTCTATGCAGTTTATTGTGTCAGGTCTTATGCTTAAGTCTTTGATCCATTTTGAATTAACTTTGGTACATGGTGACAAATAGCAGTCCAGTTTCATTCTTTTGCACGTGGCTATCCAATTCTCCCAGCACCATTTATTGAAGAGGCTGTCTTTGCTCCATTGTATGTTTTTAGCTTCTTTGTCAAAAATTATCTGTCCATATTTATGTGGTTTTATTTCTGGGTTCTCAATTCTATTCCATTGGTCTATGTGTCTGTTTTTCTGCCAATACCATGCTGTTTTGATTATTGTAGCCCTGTAGTACAAGCCAAAGTCAGGAAGTGTGATACCTCCATTATTGTTCTTTTTCCTTAAGATTGCTTTGGCTATTCGGGGTCTTTTGTGGTTCCAAACAAATCTGATGATGTTTTGTTCTATTTCTTTAAAATATGCCATTGGGATTTTGATGGGGATTGCATTGAATCTGTATATTGCTTTGGGTAATATGGCCATTTTAACTCTGTTGATTCTTCCAATCCATGAGCACGGAATGTCTTTCCATTTCTTTGTGTCTTCTTCAATTTCTTTCAAAAATGTCTTATAGTTTTCAGCATATAGGTCTTTCACATCCTTGGTTAAGTTTATTCCTAGGTATTTTATTCTTTTTGCTGCAATTGCAAAAGGAATTGTTTTTTGTATTTCTTTTTCTGAGATTTCATTGTTAGTATATAGGAATGCAATGGACTTTTGTGCGTTGATTTTGTAGCCGGCAACTTTACTGTATTCGTTGATTGTTTCTAATAGCTTTTTGGTGGAGTCTTTAGGGTTTTCTATATATAGCATCATGTCATCTGCAAAGAGTGATAATTTAACTTCTTCATTCCCAATTTGGATGCCTTTTATTTCTTTCTCTTGCCTGATTGCCCTGGCAAGGACTTCCAACACTATGTTGAAAAGCAGAGGTGATAGGGGACATCCCTGTCGTGTTCCTGAACGTAGAGCAAAGGGCTTCAGTTTTTCTCCATTAATTATGAGATTAGCAGAGGGCTTGTCATATATGGCCTTTATTATGTTAAGGTATTTTCCTTCTATACCCATTTTATTAAGTGTTTTAATCATAAATGGATGTTGTATCTTGTCAAATGCTTTTTCTGCATCAATTGATATAATCATATGATTTTTGTCCTTTATTTTGTTTATGTGATGTATCACATTGATGGATTTTCGTATGTTGAACCATCCTTGTGCCCTGGGGATGAACCCCACTTGGTCGTGATGAATAATCTTTTTAATGCATTGTTGTATTCGATTTGCTAGAATTTTATTTAGGATTTTTGCATCGGTATTCATTAGAGATATTGGTCTGTAGTTTTTTTTGTGTGTGTGCTGTCCTTACCAGGTTTTGGTATCAGGGTAATGTTGGCCTCATAAAATGAGTTAGGGAGTACTGTCTCTTCTTCAATTTTTTGGAAGAGTTTGTGCAGAATTGGTATTAGATCCTCTTTGAAGGTTTGGTAGAATTCACTAGTGAAGCCATCTGGTCCCGGACTTTTGCTTTTGGGAAGGTTTTGGATGACTGATTCAATTTCGTTACTGGTGATCCGTCTGTTTAGATTTTCCAGTTCTTCATGGTTCAGCCTTGGAAGGCTATATGTTTCTAAGAACTTGTCCATTTCTTCTAGGTTGTTGAATTTGGTGGCATATAGTCCTTCATAGTATTCTTGGATGATCCTTTGTATTTCTGTGGTGTCCGTGATAACTTCCCTTTTACGTTTCTGATTTTGTTAATCAGTGTCTTCTCTCTTTTATCTTAGTAAGTCTAGCCAAGGGTTTGTCAATTTTGTTAATCTTTTCAAAGAACCAGCTCTTTGTCATATTAATTTTTTCTATTGTCTTTTGGTTCTCTATTTCATTTAGTTCTGCTCTAATTTTTGTTATTTCCTTTCTTCTGCTGACCTTGGGTTTTACTTGTTCTTCTTTTTCTAGTTCTTTAAGGTGTAACATGAGGTTATTTATTTGGGAGTTTTCTTGTTTCTTGAGATAGGCCTGTAATGAGATAAATTTCCCTCTTAAAACTGCTTTCGCTGCATCCCAAAAATTTTGGTAGGATGTATTTTCATTGTCATTTGTTTCAATGTATCTTTTGATCTCTCCTCTAATTTCTTCTTTGACCCAGTCCTTCTTTAAAAGTATGTTGTTTAGTCTCCATGTATTTGTTTTTCCCTTTCTTTTTACAGTTGATATCCAATTTCAAAGCCTTGTGATCAGAGAAAATGCATGGTATGATTTCAATCTTCTTAAATTTGTTGAGACTGATTTTATGTCCCAATATATGGTCTATCCTTGAGAATGTTCCATGTACACTAGAAAAGAATGTATAGTCTGATGTTTTAGGATGAAGTGCTCTATAAATGTCAATTATGTCCATTTCATCTAATGTGTCATTTAGGGCTACTATTTCGTTATTTATTTTCTGTTTGGATGATCTATCCATAGCTGTCAATGATGTATTTAAGTCCCCTAGTATAATTGTGTTTTGGTCAATTTCTCCCTTTAGTTCTGTTAGTAGTTGCTTGGTGTATTTCGGTGCTCCCTGATTGGGGGCATAAATATTGATGACTGTTATGTCTTCTTGTTGTACAGTCCCCTTCACCATTATGAAATGTCCATCTTTGTCTCTTGTTATCTTTTTCACCTTGAAGTCTGTTTCATCTGATATCATTATGGCTACACCTGATTTTCTCTGGGTACCATTTGCTTGGAGTGTCAATTTCCACCCTTTCACTTTGAGTCTATGCTTGTCCTTGTAGCTGAGATGTGTCTCTTGGAGACAGCATATGGTTGGGTTTAGTTTTTTGATCCAATCTGCTACTCTGTGCCTTTTTATTGGTGAGTTCAGTCCATTTACATTTAGGGTGATTATTGATATGTGAGGATTTCCTGTCATTCTATCCTTAGTTTTCTGGTAAGGTTGTGTCTCCATTGTTTCTTTGCCTTTTGTTGTTGTCTATTATTTCTGTGTGGTGGTATTCTATGATGTTTCCCTCTGTTTCTCCTTTTATTTCAGTATATTTCAATTCTGGATTTATTTTGAGTGGTTACCCTTAAGTTTATGTAAAAGAAAGTTTGATATTTAGAGTATTCCATTTTCTTCAGCACGCTTACTTTCTCCATTCCCATATTCCGGTTCAGGCCTTTACTCTCCCCTTTTTGAGTTTTGTTTGCCACAAATTGTCCCTGTTGATGGTGGTCGAATGGCCTCCTTTAGTATTTCTTGTAGTGCAGGTCGTGTATTAGAAAATTCCCTCAGCTTCTGTATGTCTGGAAAGGTCTTTATTCCTCCTTCATATCTAAAGGATATCTTTGCTGGATATATTATTCTTGGCTCATGGTTTCTCTCTTTCAATAGTTTGAATATTTGGTTCCACTCCCTCCTGGCTTGTAGAGTTTCTGCTGAAAAATCTGATGATAATCTAATGGGCTTTCCTTTGTAAGTTACCGTCTTTTTTCCCTGGCTGCCTTGAGGATTCTTTGTTTGTCGTTGATTTTAAACAGCTTCAATACAATGTGACTTGGAGAAGGTCTGTTGGGATTGAGGTAACTAGGTGTTCTATTTGCTTCTTGGATTCGAGGGTCCAGTTCTGTCCACAAATTTGGGAAGTTCTCATCGACAATTTGTTTGAATATATTCTCTGTTCCCTTCTCTCTTTCTTCTCCTTCTGGTATGCCCATTATTCTTATATTGCTCTCTCTGATGGAGTCAGAAAGTTCTTGTAGAGTTCTTTCATTTCTTTTAAGTCTCAAGTCTCTTTCTTCTTCAATTTGTGTCATTTCCAGGTTTCTATCTTCGATGTCACTGATTCTTTGCTCCATCTGGTCAACTCTACTACCTAAGCTGGTTATTTCATTCTTAATTTCTTCTATTGAGTTCTTAATCTCCAGAAATTCTATTTGGTTCTTTTTTAAGATTTCAATCTCTTTCGTAAAATGTTCATGCTGTTCTTTGATTGAGTTTCTGAGTTCCTTTAACTGCCTATCTGTGTTTTCTTGTATCTCGTTGAGTTTTTTCAGAACTGCAATCTTGAATTCTCTGTCATTTAAGTCACATATTTCTGTATCTTTAAGTGCCTTCTCTGGAGATTTTTCACTTTCTTTCTGAGCTATCTTGTTGCCTTGGTTATTCATGGCGATTACTGGTTTACTATTTCTCTTCCTAGACATCTACAGGAGTGACTTCTGCAACAGGTTGATAGAAAGCGGTCTTTCTTTTGTTTGCCAGTACTTGTTGGTAGAATGTTTTATTATTTCTCCAACTGCAACTTATTTTTCTTCTCCCACACAGTAGTGCTATGTTTTCTCTGCACTATTCCAACTTCTCACGCAATGGGGGGATTCCTGGGAGACGGGCTTCTCTTCTGTTAATAGTTCGTCTAGGTCACAGGGCGCAGTGTCCCGGTGGGTATGCGGAGAGCTTTTGATGTTGGCCAGCTCTTCCAGCTGCTGATTCAGAGCCCGTATATTTCAGCAGTTCTGTTTACTCCTGCAGGGATCCGCCCAGATAGGTGGGGTCAGGGGCGGGGTGAGTTGTGAGAGGTGGCCCAGAGCAATGGCGTCGACCACCACCACAGTCGGTCCTGCTTCCACTGCTCTCTCCCCTTTGCTGGAACTAGTTGGGCTGTGAATTTGTATTTGCGGTCCACAGATCTCAAAACAGCAAATTTTCTGTTGTTTTGATCTGACACTGCTACTGTTTCGCTTCTAGCACCGGACAGGTGGGGGCGGGCGAGCTCTGGGAGGGAGGGAGGGGCGGCTAGTCTCAGTGCCTAAGGCTCCGTTCTCTGCTCGGCAGTGCAGGCTTAAACCACTGTTTTCAGCCTTTTCCCTCAGTCTTTTCTCCGAGGTCTCTGCCGTGAGCGTTGGGTTCAGCCGTGTTATATGCTGCCCCTCAGCCCTGTGGAGCCCTGGCGGAGCCCTAGCAGTCCGATCTCCCGCAGCTGCGGTAGTTCCGGGAAGCAGCGAGCTCGGCGCACTGAGCTGGGTCTGAGTCCTGCGCCAGCAGGTCCGTCTCCGCGTGCTTCTCCCTTTCCTCCTCCCTCCACTCGCGCGAATCTCCCACCTGTAGGTGATTTCAGTCGGTAGTGGGCCTCTTCGTGTTGCTTGTCTGCTGTGCAGGGAGTCCTTTGTGGAGTTTTTGTTGTTCGATTCTTTGTAAATTCCAGGGGAGCTTTACAGAGGCTCACCTCACTCCGCCATTTTTCCGGAAGTCTCAGAAATCTTTTCTTAGAGCCATAATATTTTGGTTAAGACTGCTTTGGGAATAAAAACCTACTTCAGATAGCTTAAGCCCAAACGGGAGTGTATTAGATGAATGCTGAGATGTCTCAAGGGCCTCTCTTTGGTTCAGACTGGGGTGTAGAGTCGTAGTCCTAATTCCAAGTCACAGAGAAAAGACTCTGGCCCAGCGTGAGTCAGGCACGCCTCCTCAGGGTTAATTTTAAGGTTAGGTTTAGGGTTAGGGTTAGGGTTAGGGTTAGGGTTAGGCTTTAGGTTTCACTTAGTTTTAGGGTTAGGTTTAGTGTTAGGGTTAGGGTTAGGGTTAGGGTTAGGGCTAGGTTTAGTTTGAGGTTTGCATTAGGTTTAGGGTTAGGGTTAGGTTTAGGTTGCGTTAGGGTTAGGGTTCTGGTTACGTTTATTGTTAGGGTTAGGGTTAGGGTTAGGTTTAGGGTTACGTTTGCGTTAGGGTTAGGGTTAGGATTAGGTTTGCATTAGGGTTAGGGTTAGTGTAGGTTTAGGGTTAGGGTTAGTTTTAGAGATAGGCTTAGGTTAGGGTTAGGGTAGGGTTAGGGTTAGGTTAGGGTTAGGTTTAGTGTTTAGGTTAGGGTTAGGGTTAGGTTTAGGGTTAGGTTAGGGTAGGGTTAGAGTTAGGGTTAGGTTTAGGTTTAGTTTTAGGTTTAGGGTAAGGGTTTGTGTTATGGTTCGGTTTCGGGTTCGGGTTCTGATTCGGTTTCAGGTTCGGGTTAGGTTTAGGGTTAGGGTTAGGGTTAGGGTTTGCGTTAGGGTTAGTGTTAGGGTTAGGGCTAGGGTTTAGGGTTAGGGTTAGGGTTCGGTTTAGGGTTAGCGTTAGGGTTTTATGGTTAGGGTTAGGGTTAGGGTTACGTTTGCGTTAAGGTTAGTGTTAGGGTTAGGATTAGGTTTAGGGTTAGGATTAGGGTTAGGGTTAGTGTTAGGGTTAGGTTTGCGTTACGGTTAGGGTTAGGGTTAGGATTAGGTTTAGGGTTAGGTTTGCGTTAGGGTTAGGGTTAGGGTTAGTTTTAGTATTAGAGTTAGGGTTAGGGTTAGGGTTAGGGTTAGGTTTGCATTAGGATTAGGGTTAGGGTTAGGTTTAGTGTTAGGGTTAGGGTTAAGTTTCGTTACTGTTGGGGTTATGGTTATGGATACCTTTGCGTTAGGGTTAGGGTTAGGGTTAGGGTTAGGGCTAGGGTTAGGGTTTCGTTTGTGTTAGGGTTAGGATTATGGTTACGGTTTAGGGTTAAGTTTAGGTTTAGGGTTAGGTTTAGTATTAGGGTTAGGGTTAGGGTTAGGTTTAGGGTTAGGGTTAGGGTTAGGGTTAGGGTTTAGGGTTACGGTTAGGGTTAAGTTAGCGTTAGGGTTATAGTTAGGATTAGGGTTAGGGTTAGGTATGCGTTAGGGTTAGGGTTAGGGTTAGGGTTAGGGTTAGGGTTAGGTTTGCGTTAGGGTTAGTGTTAGGGTTAGGTTTAGGGTTAGGGTTAGGGTTAGGGTTAGTGTTAGGGTTAGGGTTAGGGTTAGGTTTAGGTTTGCGTTAGGGTTAGGGTTAGGGTTTAGGGTTAAGTTTAGGATGTGGGTTAGGTTTAGCGTTAGGGTTAGGATGAGAGTTATGGTTATGATTAGTGTCAGGGTTAGGGTTAGTTTTAGGTTTAGTGTTTGGGGTAGGTTTAGGGTTATGGTTAGAATTAGTGTTAGGGTTACGGTTAGTTTTACGGTTAGGTTTAGGGTTAGGGTTAGGGTTAGGTGTAGGCTTTAGGGTTAAGTTTAGTTTTAGGGTTAGGTTTAGTGTTATGGTTAGGGTTAGGGTTAGGGTTAAGATTAGGGTTAGGTTTAGGTTTGCATTAGGGTTAGGGTTAGGGTTAGGGTTAGGGTTAGGTTTGCGTTAGGGTTAGGGTTAGGGTTAGGTTTAGGGTTAGGGTTAGGGTTAGGGTTAGGGTTAGGGTTAGGGTTAGGGTTAGGTTTGCGTTAGGGTTAGGGTTAGGTTTAGGGTTAGGTTTGCGTTAGGGTTAGGGTTAGGGTTAGGGTTAGGGTTAGGTTTAGGGTTAGGTTTGCGTTAGGGTTAGGGTTAGGGTTAGGTTTAGGGTTAGGGTTAGGGTTAGGTTTAGGGTTAGGGTTAGGTTTAGGGTTAGGGTTAGGGTTAGGGTTAGGGTTAGGGTTAGGTTTAGGTTTAGGTTGGCGTTAGGGTTAGGTTTAGGTTTAGGGTTAGGGTTTAGAGTTAAATTAAGGTTTAGGGTAAAGTTTAGTGTTAGGGTTAGGGTTAGGGATAGAGTTTAGTTTTACGTTAAGTTTTAGGGTTAGGTTTAGTGTAGGGTTAGGGTTAGGGTTAGCGTTAGGTTTGCGTTAGTGTTAGGGTTAGGGTTAGGGTTATGGTTAGGATTAGGCGTAGTGTTAGTTTTGCGTTAGGTTTAGGGTTAGGGTTAGGGTTAGGGTTAGGGTTAGGTTTGCGTTAGGGTTAGGGTTAGGGTTAGGTTTAGGGTTAGGGTTAGGTTTAGGGTTAGGGTTAGGGTTAGGTTTGCGTTAGGGTTAGGGTTAGGGTTAGGGTTATTTATTTATTTTTTTTTAATTAAATTTATTGGGGTGACAATTGTTAGTAAAATTACATAGATTTCAGGTGTACAATTCTGTATTACATCATCTATAAATCCCATTGTGTGTTCACCACCCAAAGTCAGTTCTCTTTCCATCACCATATATTCGATCCCCCTTACCCTCATCTCCACCCCCACCCCCGCCCCCGTTACCCTCTGGCAACCACTAAACTATTGTCTGTGTCTATGAGTTTCTGTTTCTCATTTGTTTGTCTTGTTCTTTTGTTGTTCTTGGTTTATATACCACATATCAGTGAAATCACATGGTTCTCTGCTTTTTCTGTCTGACTTGTTTCGCTCAGCATTACTCTCTCAAGATCCATCCATGTTGTCACAAATGTTCCTATATCATCTTTTCTTACTGCCAAATAGTATTCCATTGTGTATATATACCACAGCTTCTTTATCCATTCATCTATCGAAGGACATTTTGGTTGTTTCCATGTCTTGGCCACCGTAAACAAAGCTGCAATGAACATTGGAGCACACGTGTCTTTATCTCTAAATGTTTTCAGATTTTTGGGTAGATACCCAGAAGAGGGATTGCTGGGTCATATGGCAATTCTATTCGTAATTCTTTGAGAAACCTCCACACTGCCTTCCATAACGGCTGCACCAGTCTGCATTCCCACCAACAGTGTATGAGGGTTCCTTTTCTCCACAGCCTCTCCAACACTTGTTATTGTTTGTCTTGTTGATGATAGCCATTCTGACTGGGGTGAGGTGATATCTCATTGTGGTTTTGATTTGCATTTCTCTGATGATTAGTGATGTTGAGCATTTTTTCATATGTCTATTTGCCATTTGTATGTCCTCTTGGAGAAATGTCTCTTCAAGTCCTCTGCCCATTTTTCAATTGGGTTGTTTGTTTTTTTGTTGTTGAGTTGCATGAGTTCCTTGTATATTCTGGATACTAGCCCCTTATCGGAGGCGCTGTTTGCAAAAATCTTCTCCCATTCAGTTGGTGGCCTCTTTATTTTGTCAATGGTTTCTTTTGCTGTGCAGAAGCTTTTAAGTTTCATATAGTCCCATTCGTTTATTTTAGCTTTTACTTCCATTGCCTTTGGAGTCAAGTTCATAAAATGCTCTTTGAACCCAAGGTCCATAAGTTTAGTACCTATGTTTTCTTCTATGCAGTTTATTGTGTCAGGTCTTATGCTTAAGTCTTTGATCCATTTTGAATTAACTTTGGTACATGGTGACAAATAGCAGTCCAGTTTCATTCTTTTGCACGTGGCTATCCAATTCTCCCAGCACCATTTATTGAAGAGGCTGTCTTTGCTCCATTGTATGTTTTCTGCTTCTTTGTCAAAAATTATCTGTCCATATTTATGTGGTTTTATTTCTGGGTTCTCAATTCTATTCCATTGGTCTATGTGTCTGTTTTTCTGCCAATACCATGCTGTTTTGATGATTGTAGCCCTGTAGTACAAGCCAAAGTCAGGAAGTGTGATACCTCCATTATTGTTCTTTTTCCTTAAGATTGCTTTGGCTATTCGGGGTCTTTTGTGGTTCCAAACAAATCTGATGATTTTTTGTTCTATTTCTTTAAAAAATTCCATTGGGATTTTGATGGGGATTGCATTGAATCTGTATATTGCTTTGGGTAATATGGCCATTTTAACTATGTTGATTCTTCCAATCCATGAGCACGGAATGTCTTTCCATTTCTTTGTGTCTTCTTCAATTTCTTTCAAAAAAGTCTTATAGTTTTCAGCATATAGGTCTTTCACATCCTTGGTTAAGTTTATTCCTAGGTATTTTATTCTTTTTGCTGCAATTGCAAAAGGAATTGTTTTTTGTATTTCTTTTTCTGAGATTTCATTGTTAGTATATAGGAATGCAATGGACTTTTGTGCGTTGATTTTGTAGCCGGCAACTTTACTGTATTCGTTGATTGTTTCTAATAGCTTTTTGGTGGAGTCTTTAGGGTTTTCTATATATAGCATCATGTCGTCTGCAAAGAGTGATAATTTAACTTCTTCATTCCCAATTTGGATGCCTTTTATTTCTTTCTCTTGCCTGATTGCTCTGGCAAGGACTTCCAACACTATGTTGAAAAGCAGAGGTGATAGGGGACATCCCTGTCGTGTTCCTGAACGTAGAGCAAAGGGCTTCAGTTTTTCTCCATTAATTATGAGATTAGCAGAGGGCTTGTCATATATGGCCTTTATTATGTTAAGGTATTTTCCTTCTATACCCATTTTATTAAGTGTTTTAATCATAAATGGATGTTGTATCTTGTCAAATGCTTTTTCTGCATCAATTGATATAATCATATGATTTTTGTCCTTTATTTTGTTTATGTGATGTATCACATTGATGGATTTGCGTATGTTGAACCATCCTTGTGCCCTGGGGATGAACCCCACTTGGTCGTGATGAATAACTCTTTTAATGCATTGTTGTATTCGATTTGCTAGAATTTTATTTAGGATTTTTGCATCGGTATTCATTAGAGATATTGGTCTGTAGTTTTCTTTTTTTGTGCTGTCCTTACCAGGTTTTGGTATCAGGGTAATGTTGGCCTCATAAAATGAGTTAGGGAGTACTGTCTCTTCTTCAATTTTTGGAAGAGTTTGTGCAGAATTGGTATTAGATCCTCTTTGAAGGTTTGGTAGAATTCACTAGTGAAGCCATCTGGTCCCGGACTTTTGCTTTTGGGAAGGTTTTGGATGACTGATTCAATTTCGTTACTGGTGATCGGTCTGTTTAGATTTTCCAGTTCTTCATGGTTCAGCCTTGAAGGCTATATGTTTCTAAGAACTTGTCCATTTCTTCTAGGTTGTTGAATTTGGTGGCATATAGTCCTTCATAGTATTCTTGGATGATCCTTTGTATTTCTGTGGTGTCCGTGATAACTTCCCTTTTACGTTTCTGATTTTGTTAATCAGTGTCTTCTCTTTTTATCTTAGTAAGTCTAGCCAAGGGTTTGTCAATTTTGTTAATCTTTTCAAAGAACCAGCTCTTTGTCATATTAATTTTTTCTATTGTCTTTTTGTTCTCTATTTCATTTAGTTCTGCTCTAATTTTTGTTATTTCCTTTCTTCTGCTGACCTTGGGTTTTACTTGTTCTTCTTTTTCTAGTTCTTTAAGGTGTAACATGAGGTTATTTATTTGGGAGTTTTCTTGTTTCTTGAGATAGGCCTGTAATGAGATAAATTTCCCTCTTAAAACTGCTTTCGCTGCATCCCAAAAATTTTGGTAGGATGTATTTTCATTGTCATTTGTTTCAATGTATCTTTTGATCTCTCCTCTAATTTCTTCTTTGACCCAGTCCTTCTTTAAAAGTATGTTGTTTAGTCTCCATGTATTTGTGTTTTTCCCCGCTTTCTTTTTACAGTTGATATCCAATTTCAAAGCCTTGTGATCAGAGAATATGCATGGTATGATTTCAATCTTCTTAAATTTGTTGAGACTGATTTTATGTCCCAATATATGGTCTATCCTTGAGAATGTTCCATGTACACTAGAAAAGAATGTGTAGTCTGATGTTTTAGGATGAAGTGCTCTATAAATGTCAATTATGTCCATTTCATCTAATGTGTCATTTAGGGCTACTATTTCGTTATTTATTTTCTGTTTGGATGATCTATCCATAGCTGTCAATGATGTATTTAAGTCCCCTAGTATAATTGTGTTTTGGTCAATTTCTCCCTTTAGTTCTGTTAGAAGTTGCTTGGTGTATTTCGGTGCTCCCTGATTGGGGGCATAAATATTGATGACTGTTATGTCTTCTTGTTGTACAGTCCCTTCACCATTATGAAATGTCCATCTTTGTCTCTTGTTATCTTTTTCACCTTGAAATCTGTTTCATCTGATATCATTATGGCTACACCTGATTTTCTCTGGGTACCATTTGCTTGGAGTGTCAATTTCCACCCTTTCACTTTGAGTCTATGCTTGAGATGTGTCTCTTGGAGACAGCATATGGTTGGGTTTAGTTTTTTGATCCAATCTGCTACTCTGTGCCTTTTTATTGGTGAGTTCAGTCCATTTACATTTAGAGTAATTATTGATATGTGAGGATTTCCTGTCATTCTATCCTTAGTTTTCTGGTAAGGTTGTGTCTCCATTGTTTCTTTGCCTTTTGTTGTTGTCTATTATTTCTGTGTGGTGGTATTCTATGATGTGTCCCTCTGTTTCTTTTGTATTTCAGTATGTATTTCAATTCTGGATTTATTTTGAGTGGTTACCCTTAAGTTTATGTAAAAGAAAGTTTGATATTTAGAGTATTCCATTTTCTTCAGCACGCTTACTTTCTCCATTCCCATATTCCGGTTCAGGCCTTTACTCTCCCCTTTTTGAGTTTTGTTTGCCACAAATTGTCCCTGTTGATGGTGGTCGAATGGCCTCCTTTAGTATTTCTTGTAGTGCAGGTCGTGTATTAGAAAATTCCCTCAGCTTCTGTATGTCTGGAAAGATCTTTATTCCTCCTTCATATCTAAAGGATATCTTTGCTGGATATATTATTCTTGGCTCATGGTTTCTCTCTTTCAATAGTTTGAATATTTGGTTCCACTCCCTCCTGGCTTGTAGAGTTTCTGCTGAAAAATCTGATGATAATCTAATGGGCTTTCCTTTGTAAGTTACCGTCTTCTTTTCCCTGGCTGCCTTGAGGATTCTTTCTTTGTCGTTGATTTTAGACATCTTCAATACAATGTGCCTTGGAGAAGGTCTGTTGGAATTGAGGTAACTAGGTGTTCTATTTGCTTCTTGGATTCGAGGGTCCAGTTCTGTCCACAAATTTGGGAAGTTCTCATCGACAATTTGTTTGAATATATTCTCTGTTCCCTTCTCTCTTTCTTCTCCTTCTGGTATGCCCATTATTCTTATATTGCTCTTTCTGATGGAGTCAGAAAGTTCTTGTAGAGTTCTTTCATTTCTTTTAAGTCTCAAGTCTCTTTCTTCTTCAATTTGTGTCATTTCCAGGTTTCTATCTTCGATGTCACTGATTCTTTGCTCCATCTGGTCAACTCTACTACCTAAGCTGGTTATTTCATTCTTAATTTCTTCTATTGAGTTCTTAATCTCCAGAAATTCTATTTGGTTCTTTTTTAAGATTTCAATCTCTTTCGTAAAATGTTCATGCTGTTCTTTGATTGAGTTTCTGAGTTCCTTTAACTGCCTATCTGTGTTTTCTTGTATCTCGTTGAGTTTTTTCAGAACTGCAATCTTGAATTCTCTGTCATTTAAGTCACATATTTCTGTATCTTTAAGTGCCTTCTCTGGAGATTTTTCACTTTCTTTCTGAGCTATCTTGTTGCCTTGGTTATTCATGGCGATTACTGGTTTACTATTTCTCTTCCTAGACATCTACAGGAGTGACTTCTGCAACAGGTTGATAGAAAGCGGTCTTTCTTTGTTTGCCAGTACTTGTTGGTAGAATGTTTTATTATTTCTCCAACTGCAACTTATTTTTCTTCTCCCACACAGTAGTGCTATGTTTTCTCTGCACTATTCCAACTTCTCACGCAATGGGGGGATTCCCTGGGAGACGGGCTTCTCTTCTGTTAATAGTTCGTCTAGGTCACAGGGCGCAGTGTCCCGGTGGGTATGCGGAGAGCTTTTGATGTTCACCTCTTCCAGCTGCTGATTCAGAGCCCGTATATTTCAGCAGTTCTGTTTACTCCTGCAGGGATCCGCCCAGATAGGTGGGGTCAGGGGCGGGGTGAGTTGTGAGAGGTGGCCCAGAGCAATGGCGTCGACCACCACCACAGTCGGTCCTGCTTCCACTGCTCTCTCCCTTTGCTGGAACTAGTTGGGCTGTGAATTTGTATTTGCGGTCCACAGATCTCAAAACAGCAAATTTTCTGTTGTTTTGATCTGACACTGCTACTGTTTCGCTTCTAGCACCGGACAGGTGGGGCGGGGCGAGCTCTGGGAGGGAGGGAGGCGGCTAGTCTCAGTGCCTAAGGCTCCGTTCTCTGCTCGGCAGTGCAGGCTTAAACCACTGTTTTCAGCCTTTTTCCCTCAGTCTTTTCTCCGAGGTCTCTGCCGTGAGCGTTGGGTTCAGCCGTGTTATATGCTGTCCCCTCAGCCCTGTGGAGCCCTGGCGGAGCCCTAGCAGTCCGATCTCCCGCAGCTGCGGTAGTTCCGGGAAGCAGCGAGCTCGGCGCACTGAGCTGGGTCTGAGTCCTGCGCCCGCGCAGGTCCGTCTCCGCGCTTCTCCCTTTCCTCCTCCCTCCACTCGCGGATCTCCCACCTGTAGGTGATTTCAGTCGGTAGTGGGCCTCTTCGTGTTGCCTGTCTGCTGTGCAGGGAGTCCTTTGTGGAGTTTTTGTTGTTCGATTCTTTGTAAATTCCAGGGGAGCTTTACAGAGGCTCACCTCACGCCGCCATTTTTCCGGAAGTCAAGATATTTTAATACTAATATTTTCTCCCTCTATAAGTTAAAAACTCAAACCTACCATGGAAACTACAACTTCTGAAATGGATAACATTACACCATTTGATTTGAGTACTGAGAAGCAGTAAGAATCATTGTCAATTTTTTACATATAGGCAAATAAAACAATGTAATTAAGGTTACACTGTTGTTGATGGTATTTTTCAAAATAAACTACTTTGCAATTTTTGCTAAATAGATACATATAAATATTGTTATTTTATATTGGAAAGTCACAAGCAATCCCCTCCATGGGGTATCTACTCTATAATGAGCTGTATATGTTCTTATTGAATTAAACAGGAGGCAAAAAGTGGACAGGAAACATTTCACACAGGAAAATGCACTTGAAAACGGGGAAATCAGTTTGAATTTTGGTTGCTGTAACAAAAATCTATATAAAGTTTGCTTACTTCCGTTGATTCTGTTGTTTCAGTAAAATAGAGTACCTTTTTCATCTTTTATACATGTAGTAAATGGTAAACAAGCAAGATGATAGTTACAAAAACCCAAAGTCCACATCTAATTGAGCCCTCACACCATTTTGGCATTAAATCTTCAGCACAATTAGGAAGGCCAGGCAATTATGTACCAACAATCTCAACCTAGCCACATTACATGGTCCAGGGATGCTGGGCCTCACTGGTTTTAGTAGACAATGTTCCGGAATGTCTGAGGGCATTTTAGATCCACTATGTAGCTCTGTAAAGTAACTATTACTTGCCATGCAAATTTCTAGTTTTAAGCAATAGTCAGCTACCGAGATTACTAAAGTATAGAGCCAATTTAAATTTGAAAAATTGAAATAAAAATAGACCAATATATGTCATAGCTCCATACACAATCACCTGAAGCAAATTTTCTGCCTTTCTTTATGTCAGTAGTAAGGAGAGAAAGAAAATTATACTTAAACTGAGAGAAACTAAAGAGAAATGACCTCATGTTCCATTAACCAAAATCAATACCTAATATATGCAAATGCAAGTTTCAACAGGATACCCATATGTAAATTGTAAATATGAAGCAGCATCCCTTTTAGTGCACAACTGAGCACTGGGTTACTATTTATTTAGGAGATTTTCAGTAAATTGTATGCTTTAATCTGTTACGGGAAATGGTCCCCTTCACCTCTTTCAGAAGTTACCTATGGCAGCTATTAATGCCCACAAGCAATGCAGTGACCCTGGCAGTGCATAATTCCACAGTGTATATTTAATTTTGAAGGTGAGAAATGAGATGGACTCCCCTCATAACACTTATTTTTATGACTCTCCTAATTCTTTGAAATTTATTATTTTCACTAAAAGCACCCAGAAAGTAATTGAAATAGATTTTCTAAATCCATTTCTAGATTATTTTAACCTATAGCAACATGTTAACTCATTCATAATATTCTTAACAAATACAGGAAATAGAATTTCTCTGATTAAAAAATATCCCAATGAACCTGCTACTTCAATAGTCTTCAAAAGAAACAAACAATTATAGTCGTTTTCAAAGAACTTTGAGTATGTGCGTATTTTTGTTGGTGTTGTTGTTGTTGTTTTGAGATCAAACTATAGTCCCAAAACCTGTCTAGTCAATTACCAAACTGGAAAAAAGAATAGGAAAATAAGAGATGGAAGTGGCCCTCTGGGGTTGAACCTAATTGAGGAAAGAAGCAACCATTCTCTCTCAGGCTCCTAGGCTAGGCATTTAGAGTCTGAATAAGATCATTTATTCTAAGACTCCCTTGTGGCTTGAAATGGCTGAGTAACTCCTAAGAAGTAGTTTGTTACTGTCAGTCAGGTCTGGCAATGAGTCTTCACTGAATCAGATATTAAATTATTGGGTTACTGGGTCCAGAAAATAAATGGCTGAAGGAGAATTGATAATAGTTTTCTGAGCAAAAAGAATATTAACTAAAACTGCAACTGAGGAAATGAGAAAGACACATGAACAAATCACCACTAACACAGAACTGAATGGAGCCTATGGAATCACAGATAGAACAGTTTGTGGTGTTTAGTCTTCCTCCCTAGATAGACACCTCTGGAGGGCAGGCCTCCATCTCAAAAGTCTCCTCTATCCCCATAATGGTAGTGCTCCAAAAATACTTGCAAAATCAATGGGAGAAATAGCATACCATAACCTACATTCACTTGTTTTCATTCAGTCAAAATTTAATAAGCAGTTACCATGAGAAAAGCACTGAAACACTGAAACGGATTGCTGTGGGAGAAACAAAGAACCAGTCACCATATCTCCTCCTAAGGAGCTCAGAGTCTAATTGGGGAGATAAGGTATGTTTACAATTAGCTGCTAAAATATCAGGTAACAACAACAACAAATACAAGATACTGAATAACAGGACCCTTTAAAAGGATACAGGTCAAGTCTAGATAGAGCAAGGGAAGATGAGTTTCTGCTGGAGAAAAAGGGGAAGACCTCAGAAGAAGGTGCCATTTGAAAAGGTCGCCCTTTCTGGAATACCTCTAATGGACTTTCCTTTTCTTTTCAACAGGCGGGTGGCCCCGCCCTCCACCGCCAACACTTATTCTTTGACTCAGGTTTTCTCTTGGGCCCACTGCCAAGCACTACACAGCTACACAGCCCCCACCCCCACCCCATCTGTATCTACTTAAGCCCAGAAACCCTTTTGAGGTTTTGTAAAGGGTTTTACAACTAATAACTATAGGGGACAAGGCAAGGTTTAATAACACACATGGAGAGATTCTAAGAAACCTAAAAAGCCTCCCAAAATAGCTATCACAGATCTTAAGTGGAATGGAGATGAGATTAGGCCTGATTTCCCTAGTTCCTTACATTGAGCTCAAGGCTTCTGGTATTCAGCACTAACCACCTTTCTTCATCCCTGTTCCCATCTTTTTCTTTCACACACTTAAAACTTGAAGAGGAAATGTAATGATAGGAAATTGGGTGCCTCTAGAGGTCAACATGACTGTCCTTCACATTTTGGAAAATATAAGCTAGATTTAATAGCTTCTTGTGCCGCTCACAAGAATAGTCATCTTAGATCAAATACATGATGCCTAGGAAGAACAAATGAGTTTTAGAAGGAATGCCTTACAAAATCAACCCTAATAGGTAATAGTAAATGTCACAATTATAACTTCATTCAAAGTGCACACAGAATCTAGTGCTAATAGATGTTTTCATGCATCTTTGTTTAGGTTATACATTATGTCACACCTGTTGGGGTTCAGTGAACACATGCAACTGTAAGCATGATGGGAAAGAATATTGACACAAACCATGGCAACACAAACATATTTCAGGCTTGAATGGCACAGCCTGCTTTAATAACAAGTATGGAATAATAACATGAACTTTCCAAGGGGTGGGGAAGGAGAGTGACTCTTTTTCTGGTTCTAAGAGTCCTGAGCAACTACAGAAATCACCACCTTATGTTTCATATGGCTTCAATGAATTCTCACACATGGAAATTCACTTCTGATTTTTTAGTGATGATGTACCAATCATCAATCTAACAGTAATAAGTTAGTGGGTGGAGGGAATCCTCTTTTCTTTTCTTAAGCCACATTTGGAAGAATAGTTAATTTCATTTGTTGCAAAGGGAGTGAATGGTTGGAAAATGGATGAGTGAAGTAATCACTTTTCTTTTTCCAAATATCCAGTGTTCTTGGTAGTACCCGAAAAGTCCTCACTGTGTGACCTAAATTTGCCAATTCCCAAATCATTTACTTTCTCTGCTCCCATTCCTAATTTCATGACTTTCTCTAGTAACACGTGAAATTTTGCTATCTTAATAGTACAAACTCAGAATATAGCTTAACCTTAGCTAAGCCGTGGTTAATGTTGGACAAGCCTTTTATAGCTTGCAAACTACCTGTCATTTTCCAGGGCAGCCAACCTTAACTGTTCCCATTTTCCACTCTTCACAAATTTCCCAAGTCCCAAACCCAATCCTGTCCTCTTTACTCTTAGTAAATGACATTTCTCTTTACTTTCACTGACAAAATTGAAGATATTAGATGTGATTTTTCTATGATGTCCTGCCTCTCCATCTTAATATTTCTGTCTCTTCACCTAATCTCTTCTCCTTCCCTCCTGTCTCAAGCTACCATACTCTCCTCCCTTCCACTCCCAAATATAGTAAAAGAGGAATTAACACTGACTTCCTCAACTCCAATCAATGTCACTTTCATGCTCATTATTCTAATGAAATTTGGTTCTCAAATGTCACCAATGACTTCAGAGTTGCTAAACATGATGGCTACTTCTAACCTCCATCCTTTTCTACCTCTCTGTGATATCTGACACTGCTCCTTCTCCAACCTCCCATGCTAACATACTCTTAAGGTCCTCATTCTGATTCTCTGACCATTCCTTTGCTAGATCTTTTTCTAAAAATTCTTTGGCAAACTTGCCAACTTTCATGATTTCAATTATACCTAATGTAGATAATCCTGGATTTGTCTTGTAAGTCTCCACCTCTCTCCAGAGCTCCAGGTCAATATTTCTGACTCCTTCTTGGCCAGCTCCCTATAGGTGGGTCACCCATATCACAAACTCACCATGACCAAAGTCACCATCTTCTTATAGTGACTGCCCCACAATATTTATTGCTTCACCGACTTACCTAGTATGGCTCATGGCATCACCATGCTAGTTTCCAGTGACTAATAGCTCTAAAAGCAAAAAAATACATATTTTATTCCTCACACTCATCCTCATCCATCTTATTACTAAGTTCTATCAGTTCTCTGTTTCCCAGTGTTTCTCACACTCACCTCCAGCTTTTCTCTATCTGCACTACTACTACCGAAGTTAAGATCTTCATCATCTCTTACCTCCATGTGAGAGGCACTGTGCTCAGTGCTTTACATAACACATCCCACAAAACAGGTATACAATAGGGCGGCCGGATGGCTCAGTTGGTTAGAGCACAAGCTCTCAACAGCAAGCTTCCGGGTTCAATTCCTACATGATATGGTGGGCTGCTCTCCCTGCAACTAAAGATTGAAAATGGCGATTGGACTTGGAGCTGAGCTGTGCCCTCCACTACTAGATTGAAGGACAATGACTTGGAGCTGATGGGCCCTGGAGAAACACACTGCTACCCAATATTCCCCAATAAAATTAAAAAAGAAAATCAAGATGAAATAGAACAGGGTTAAAAAAAAAAAAAACAGGTGCACAATAAATCTTTGTTCAATATACCATCCTTTTCCCACAGGTGATGCCAAACAAACACTAACAACCATCACCAGAAACTGGTATTCCCAAAAGAATTTTCCTTTAAAAACAAATGCCTTTATAAAAAATACCAGGCAAGAGATCATACACTTTTAACCACATATAAAGCAGGGTGAAAGAAGTGATTAGGTGACATAAAAAGTGGCACACCATCATCCTCAAGTAGTGCAACTACACAGTACATGGTAAATAGAACCGTGTTCCCTCAAATTAAGAAAGAATGCCATGCAATAGTGAAAATGAGTTAGTCCCTTCCAAAGGGATCAACAAGGATACCAAACAGGACAGAAGTATGGCCCTTCAGCTGGTTTTAATCCTATTTAATGCCCAAGGATCTTGAAGATATGATAGCAGGTTGCCTTTTGAATTAGATGTCTCCAGGCACACCATACAATATTTTCCTCAGACTTCTGAGGAACATGACAGGAAGAAAAAGTACAATTTTCTGTTTTAAGAACCCATAAAGCCTATGTATTTTTTTTCTTTGAGTCTTAGATATTCTCCTTTGGTATGTAAATGTGAAGAGGATGTTAAAGCATGCAAACGTAGCTTCTTGCAGAACAAAACTAGTTGAACATGGCTACCTAACTGCCTCTGTGAGCATCTTGATGTCACTAAAATATTTAATATTAATGACACATTCCTGTTTTTGTTACTATAATTCATGGTCCTTTGGAGCTCATTCATGCACCAAATAGCACTGAAGTGGAGGTGGGAGACAAAACAACTGAAATACTAGAATGATTTCTCCTTCCATACAACTGTCTTTTCCTCATTTTTATATTGCTTTGGGCTTTTAATGGGACCTGGAGAGGGATGCGGATGGAGGGAAATAGAGACAAAAAGAAAGGAGGAAAAAAAGAAGATACAGATGCTGTTTTGAAGTTTTCACAACTTAAGTGAGCCTGACTACTTCAACTGATCATGTGCCTACTGGCTGCAAGGTCTGTTTCTTTTTTTCCCCTTCAGTTCTATTTTTGCTGTAGGGGCTTAACTAATGTTGCTTTAAGAGGTTCCTGGTGCCATTGATTCTTGTAATCTCACGTGGGAACAGCATCAATGCTGGAAGAAATATGCCTGACCTAAACATCATGGGGCTGCAACATTTATTACTACTCTGAATCGCTTTATGTCCCTAAATCACAGATGTTAAAATCATCCCCTCAGAATGACAACTGCCTCTCTCATTTAGTGTCAACTTCCAAGATGGCTAACATGTTTAAAGGCACCCACAGAGAAAATTTAAGTCTTTCCTTTCTCTTATATTTCCGGGTATAGGCTGTATTCCAGAAATAGGGACTGTGCAGTGCCGAATAAAAGCAGTATTTGCTAAGAAGTTTTTATACCCTCATAAAGTAGCCCCTAGTGAAAATCACCTAACTGGCAGGAATTGCACAGGTAACAGATGGCTGGAACCTCAACCACATAGTTTTCTAAACTTTGGTTAATGGGCCCTGGCAGGCTGCCATCCCAGTTTACTACAAAAGCAAAATGCAAGGCTAATGAATTTAAAAAATGATGCCAGGCATGAACACTACCCTTTGACATTCTCTTGCCAATGAACAAATATCACAGACAACTCAGCGAGCTCTCAGGCAGGCCAGCCAACAAAAAGCACAGGCAGTACTATGTCAGTCCCAATGTGTACATTTCCCCCACGAATCCAAAGAATGTTGCTGAGATCTAAGTCATCCATAAAGTATTAAAATGGTACCCAGGGGTATAAGCAAGATGCTCTTTCACCTGGGTTACAACACACTATTGTGGGCTCCATGGATGACAACACAGGAGAAGCTTGAGAAATTTAGCTGATATCTTCAGAGGGGTGGAGGAGCTGCTACATGAAGGCAGATTATAGACCTTAGGCACTCCAGTTTGAGTAGATAAAGGTTGAGAAGGGATATAATCAGTCTGTCAAATAATAATAGAAGTGAACTCATTCACCAAATCCTAATACAATAGAGATAAGGAAGACTTTTGAAACTAAACAAAGATAAGCTTAAAATAGATTAAAATGAGTGTTGGAGTGGGAAGCACTAGTTTTAAATATATGGAACACATTACATTATTCAAACCGAGAGGTGTTAATGGCTGAAAATACATAATTTCCCCATAACAGAGTTACACACATTCATAAGATTTAATTCACAAGACTTATTGAATTAGCATAATTTCGAAATAGACCCTGATCTTTAGGACCAGACACTTGGAAAGTGTAGAAAAAACCCATTTCTAATTACGACACCTAAGAAGAGCTCCCAAAGTTTACCTGAGTTCCAATTTGTACCAAAAAATTACTATCTTACAATGACATATTTCTTCTTGTTGAGGGACAAGATTATCCTCATTTGCTTTTTTTAAGAATACTTTACAATCTCTCATTTCGTGTTCTGTAGACATCTACTGCCCCCAATCTTTTGCAATTGCATTTTGGGAGTGCATAAACCATCCAATTTCTTTATCTCAGAGAAGCTACTTTTTTCTCTCTGTGAGCTTTTGTTTTTGGTTTGACCAATAACTTCTTCAACATTAAATATTATGTTATCTTGGTTTTGCTTCAACCCCTTTATTCCATGCAATTTTTTAAAAAAGATTTGATTGTCATTGAATCCTAATCCTTCCATTTTATGCTTACATTTCCTTCACTATGTTCCCTATATACGACTATCCTACTTTTCTAAGTCCTCTGATTGTGGTCACTTCATATTTATTGAGGACAAAGTAAACAGAAATAGTTGTAAACCACAGAATAAAATATTTCAGTTAGACACGTCAGTTGCACTTAGAATGATGCTATGTAAGTAAAATATTAGATAACAGGCAATGTTTTTATTCTCTACTCAGCATGGAGCAGGTTGCAGGAAATTAGGCCAGTTTCTCAGCAGTTCAAGGCAGACCTTTATAGTATGACTTCATTATTTAGTTTGAAAGTGAATTTCAAAACCAGAACTCACCCATAGTCAAACATAAGTACAAACAAACTTTCCAAGTCACATATAAATGAGTTATTCATCATCTGCCATTTGCAATCACCCATACCTCTGGTTCCCTGCAATTAATTCAACGAATTAAAAAATTTGCCTTAGAATATTGATTTGAAAGGCAAAGTTCTAGGGTCTGTCTTTTAAAAGAACATGACAAATGAAGGCAATGGCCAAGATAGAACAAGAGAAAAACAGATAACATGTCAAGGCCAGATTATCGGCCGTCCCCTGGCTAGTGGAGTATCTATCTCATTTGAAGGGCTCATATATGAGGTCATTTGATCAATGGCTTTTACTTCCAAACATCCAGAAATACATACTACATCATTTAACTAGAAAGTAGAGAGCCTGAAATCACACAGCTGCTCAGCTTGATTCCAGAGATGTAAACTACTCTGGCAAAATTTTCTAATCCAAGTCTCTCATTTCCAACTGGTCTCATTGGGTGGTCCACATGATATATGCAGGGACTAAAAAGGGGTCTGTTTAAAGTAGTACACCCTGAAGGGCTATTTTGCAATGACACATGTTGTACAGATTAACTCAAGATATTGTTCTTTGGGTGTTGATTTAAATTAGACAAAGCCTTTTATTGTTTTGATTTATTTGTATTTATTGAGTTCTAGGCATAAGAAAACAGCTCGGAAATGGTAATGAGGGTATTTGGTCCCCTGTCTGTCGTTCAACTTCTCTTCCACTATACTATTCCTTTAAAGGAACATTTTATTCCAGCTCAAATAGTTTCTTTGGCATCCACCAAGCTCATTTTTCCTGCTTCAAAGATTTTGCTCAGGCCATTGTATCTAACTTATAATGAATGTCACAGTCTCTCATATCCTTTCATCAACAGCCTTCTCATCATCCGGGCTTAGCTCAAAAAGAGATAGTATATACATGGTCTCTTCGTCAACTAGACTATAAACGCATTTGAGACAAGAAATTGCATCTTACATGTCACCTTCACAGTATCTAGCACAGTTATTGGCACTTTGTAGGTGCTCAATAAACACTTCTGGATTGAATGAACCCATCAATCAATATCAAGACCCTTACTGTAACGTGGACATCTTTGAGAATATAACTTCAGCAGATGAACATATTCAAAATATTTCTTTTGCTATCTGAAAACAGTTAAGCAACAGGGACCTATACTATTATCACTATCTGAAATCAGTAAAACACCTTGATAAAAAAAATCGTTATTTCCATGGGTGAAGGTGGTCAAAGGGTACCAACTTCCAGTTATAAGATGAATAAGTTCTGGAAAGGTAATGTACAACATGGTGACAATAGTTAACAACATTATACTGTACATTTGGAAGGTGCTAAGAGAGTAGATCTTTAAAGTTCTCACCACACACACACACACACACACACACACACACACACACACACAGTAACTATGTGAGGTGATGAATGTGTTAACTAACGTTATTGTGGTAATCATTCACAACATATACATATATAAAATTATTATGTTGTATACCTTAAACTCACACAATGTTGTATCAATTATATCTCAATAAAGATAGAAAAAATAGTCATTTCCTGAGACACTGAAGAACTACTACATTCAGAAACATTATGAGTCTATTTAGATCTTTATTACTAAAGCCATTGAGATTTGCCATCTACCACAAAGGTTGTTCAATCAACACAAAACAAAGTGAGGAACATTAACACCATATTTTAGGTAATTAGTACAACATGATCACAATTCCTAGACATCTTTAATTTTTTATCAAACACAACAAAATTCATATTACATAGACTACTATTTCATTAATATGATTTGAAATAACAATGGCAAAAGCCTAAGAACACATACACTACTAACACTTGAAAGCTTCACACCCCCCTACTCCCCACAAAGGCTTATCAGGATACAAAAAGAAGACTTCCTACAATGCACTCCTAACTCTAGAAGCAATGGTAACTATTAAACACTGGGGTGGGGTGTATTCCCAGGGTATGGTGATACTAAGAAAAACAGCCTCAAATAACATAAAGCCTTATCCTGGGTTTCTGAATCTGACTGTTGTAGTTCCAATTCATGTCCTATCTACCTGGGAATCCAGAAGCAAAACAATGTTATCACACTGATTCTCAATGACAAACAGCAAGAGGTCTTAAGCAGAGTTCAGATATGGCTCCCTGGTGACCTGAAAGTTGTGAATGGGCCATCCTCACACAAAGGCCACTATGCCCAGCAGTTCTAAGAACTGTATCCTTTGGGAAAGAAATGAAGATTCCTGATGTGGTTTGTCTTTGGCAATATTGTTTTGTTTTTAATTAGGGTGGGTGGGTGAGATGTTTGTTTTACATTCTATGTTTGGTTTGGTTATGTTCTAATTAAGGAAACCATCTTTAATTGTTAATATCCCATTTCATTTTGGAGCCTTGACATAAAAATTATGGTGTTTTTTTTTCTTCATCCAAAAATGAGAGTCAACAAAATATTCAGTAGATTTAATCCTGACAGAAGTAACATTTTCAATGTTTTGATACAGAACTGGGAAGACTATTACTTAATAAAGAATAATACTATAAACAAGATTTCGGTGACTAACAAAGAAGAATAAAATCACTTTAGGCTATTATTTCTTAGTAAACATCACCTCTGTAGTGGATATTTTAGGTACAAGTCAGAAAACATATTGAAAATATAAATAAATGCCTTTAGGAAGCATTCAAATTTTATATCAAATTTGAAATATATCAAATTCCAAAGACATTAGAGTTTGTAAATAATAATAGAAATAAATTTATTTTAAGGTCATGGTTACATTGAGTTTTCCTTCACAAATCGTACAACTAAATCACTACAGATTTGTCACTAAGCTTAGTACAGCAATGGTAGAATAGAAAGAATATAGAATTGTCAGAAAACAAAAGTGTAAGTGATAGTGACATGGGAAAGTCTTGCATCTCTCTAAATCTAACCTTTCTGTATGGGCAAAATAGGGATAATACTAACTATTCTCTACTCACACACTGCTGGTAGGCCTAAATAGAAAAAAATTTCAACATGTAATTTGGAAAACACATCAAAGAACTTTTACACCTTCATATATGGTTTTTTAACACAGTAATCCTGAAATTTTAAGAATTTATCCTGATACTACCTAATATTCTGGTCAAGAAAGTAGATTACGTAAATACTAGCTTGCCTGCTCACATTACTACATTAAAATTACAACCAAATTATAGAATAACCAGCTTGGAGAAACATCTAAAAACTAGCTGAATAGAAGTCCCCTAAATACGGATATAAAAAAGAAGCCACGTCAAGACTCGTAGGAGCGGTGGAGACATTAAACAGGCTGGCCCCACACTCACATGTGGTGCATGAGAATTGGGAGGGATATTTCAGCTGCCGATGTCCCCCCTAAGGAGCGAGGGGTTCCAGCCCCACATTAGGCTCCCCAGCCCAGGGCACCAGTACAGGGAAGCGGAGCCCCCACAACATCTGGAAGTGAAAATCAGCAGGAATTCTGTCCATCTGGGTGAGACTGAAGGTGGCTGGAAACCCAATCATCATCTTAAAGGGACCACACGTAGACTTTCTTGCTCCCAGACACTCACACTGGGCTCCACCACAGAGATGGCAGCTCGGGACAAGCCAGAGAAATACAGGGAGAGAATAAGTTGTATGGATTCAGGATGAAGGGTGGAGGGACAGCCACCATTGTCCCTGTGTTGAGCCCTCATCCTGTGCAGCCGGTGGCAGGCGCCATCTTTTCTGTGTTGAGCCCTCTCCCCAAATGGCCAAATCTGAATCTACACTACCCCGGTAAACTCTGCTGGCTCCACCCTGGTGAATTCCTGGGACCCTGCCCAACTCATGCACTGCAGAGGCGATTTCACAAGTAGGCAGCTGGCATTGACCCACATTGCTGCCTTTATTAGATAACTCTCAGGAGTGCGCAGGCCCCAAGCATGCAGCAGCTGATCTTGGTGTGCTCTGTGCCTTTTGTTGACAGACTGAAGGCTCAGCACTTGTACCAAATCTGAATCTGCATTAACCAGGTGAACACCACTCACCCCATCCTGGTGACACACTGAGACAACACCTCACCAACTCATGTACCGCCCAAGATTCTGTTAGCAGCTGAGCCTTATGACCAGCCAGCAGGTGGCGGCAGGCCTTGGGGTGCCCAGGTCCTTTTGCTGAGCTGCCCCAGGCCCGATACTGGTGGCAGCCAGCCTTATTTCAAACCATGACCTCTCACAAGTGCCTCCAGGTTCAGCACAGGAAGCGACCAAACACAGATCACTTTGTAGCTTCTACCAAGTAGCCCTGGGCTAGTCACAGGCAGTGGCTGACACTGGCCAGCATGGGAGACCCTCCCAAGAGGCTCCAAAACAAACACACCTGGTGGCCAGCATGAGACCACAGTAGAGCACCACCTAATTAGCCCCACAAGTAAAACACCCAAAAGGTGGACTCAACAGGCACCAGAGCTCACTGGGTGAATCACGCTCTGTGGGGTCACTCCCCACACAGCAGCTCACACAATGTGGTCAGGGCCTATCCTCACAACCTGAGGATCAATCCCACTCACTAATATACCAACAGCCATCTAGGCTCAACTACAACAGGAGGGCACACACAATCCACACAAAGAACACTCCTGGAGCACCTGGCTCAGGTGATCAGGGAGACTGTGTCACTGAGCCTCAAAAGACACTTACTACACGAGGCCATCCTGTGGAGACTAGGAGACTCAGCAGATCTACATAATATATAGAAACAAACACATAGAGACAGCCAAAATAAGGAGACAAAGAAATATATCCCAAGTAAAATAACAGAAGAAAACTCAAGAAAAAGAACTAAACAAAATGGAGGCAAGCAATCTGCCTATACAGAATTTAAGACAATGATTATAAGGATGCTCAAGGAACACAGTGATAACTTCAACAAAGAGATAGTAAACATAAAAAGGGAGATAGAAACAATAAAAAAAGAAACAGTCAGAAATAAAGAATACAATAAATGACATAAAGAACACACTAGAAGGAATCAATAGCAGATTAGATGAAGCAGAGGATGGAATCAGCAATTCGGAAGACAAAGTAGCAAAAAACATACAATCAGACAGCAAAATGAAAAAAATAATTTTAAAAGTGAGGATAGTTTAAGGGACCTCTGGGACAACATCAAGTGTAACAACATTTGCATCATAGGGGTAGCAGAAGGAAGAGAGCAAGGGTTTGAGAACCTATGTGAACAAACAATGATAGAAAACTTCCCTAACCTGGTGAAGGAAATGGACATACAATTCCAGGAAGTGCAGAGAGTCCCAAACAAGACGAACCCAAATAGGCCCACACCAAGACACATAATTAAAATGCCAAAGCTGAAACACAGAGAGAGAATCTTAAAAGCAGCAAGAGAAAAGCAGTTAGTTTCCTACAAGGAAGCTCCCATAAGACTGTTACCTGATTCCTCAACAGAAACTTTGCAGGCCAGAAGGGTTTGGTGCAAAATATTCAAAGTGATGAAAAGCAAGGACCCACAACCAAGACTACACTGTCCAGCAAGGTTATCTCTTAAATTTGAAGAAGAGATAAAGAGCTTCCCAAACAAGAAAAAGCTAAAGCAGTTCATCGCCACGAAACCAGTATTACAAGAACTGTTCAAGGGACTTCTTTAAGAAGGAGAAGAAAGGGAAAAATAAACAAACATGAATAATAAAATGGCAATAACTATGTATCTATCAATAAGCACTTTAAATGAAAATGGATTAAATGTTTCAACCAAAAGACATAGGGTGGGGGTGGCCAGTTAGCTCAATTGGCTAGAACATGGTACTCTTAACACCAAGGTTGCTGATTCAATCCCCGCCTGGGCCACTGTGAGCTGTGCCCTCCTTTAAATTAAAAAAAAAAAAATGGACATAGGGTAGCTAAATGGAAAAGAAAACAAGAGCTATACATATGCTCTCTACAAGAGACTCACTTCAGATCAAAAGAGACACACAGACTAAAAATAAAGGAATGAAAAAATTTATATTTCATGTGACTAGAAAGGGGAAAAACACTGGGGTAACAATACTTATATCAGACAAAATAGATTTTAAATCAAAAGTTATAATAAGAGACAAAGAGGGACATTACATAATGATGCAGGGATCCATCCAACAAGAGGATATAACCCTTGTAAACATTTATGCATCCAACATAGGAGCACATAAATATATATAAAGAAATTTTGACAGACCTAAAGGGAGACATCAACAGTAATAGTAGAGGATTTTAACACCCCATTGACATCAATGAATAGACCTTCCAGACAGAAAATCAACAAGGAAACAGTAACCTTAAATGATACACTAGACCATTTACACTTAATATTTTTAGAACATTTCACCCAAAGTAGCAGAATATACATTCTTTACAAGTGCATATGGAACATTTTTCAAGATGGACCACATGTTAGGCCATCAAACAAGTCTGAATAAATTTAAGAAGACTGAAATCATATCAAGCGTCTTCTCTGACCACAATGGTATGAAACAAGAAATCAATTACAAGAAAAAAACCCTGAAAAACACACCAACACATGGAGTCTAAATAACATGCTATGAAACAATGAATTGATTAACAATGAGATCAAGGAACAGATCAAAAGATACATTGAGACAAATGAAAATGAAAACACAACTCAAAATCTATGGGACACAAAAAAAAGCTGTCCTCAGAGGGAAATTCATAGCAATGCAGGCCTATATCAAGTAACAGGAAAAATCTCAAATAAACAATCTAACCTTACACCTAAAAAACCTAGAAAAAGAACAACAAACAAAGTCCAAAGTCAGTAGAAGGAAGGAAATAATAAAGATCATCGTAGAGATAAATGAAAGGGAATCTAAAAAAAAAAGTACAAAAGATGAATGAAACCAAGAGCTGGTTCATTGAAAAGATAAACAACATAGATAAACCTTTAACCAGGCTCATCAAGAAAAAATGAGAGGAGACTCAAATAAATAAAATCAAAAATGAAACAGGAGAAGCATCAACTGACACCACAGAAATAGAAAGGATTATAAGAAAATACTGCGAACAATTATATGCCAATTGAACAATCTAGAAAAAAATGGACAAATACTTAGAAAGATACAATCTTCCAAGGTTGAATCAAGAAAAAATAGAAAATCTGAACAGACTGATCACTACTAATGAAATTAAATCAGCAATAAAAAAAGTCCTGTACCAGATGGCTTCACAGGTGAATTTTACCAAACATTCAAAGCAGAATTAACACCTATTCTTCTCAACCTATTCCAAAATATTCAAGAGGAACAATGGCTCCCAAACTCATTTACCAGGTCAGCATTACCCTGATTCCAAAACTTGACAAAGACAAAAATAATAATAATTAGTAATAATAATAGTAACTATTATTATTATTATTATTATCTGACATCCCTGATGACTATAGATTGAATATAGATGCAAAAACCCTTAGTATAATATTAGCAAACCAAAGTCAGCAATACATTAAATATGTCATACACCATGATCCAGTGGGATTAATTCCTGGGATGCAGGGTTGGCTCAATAAACACAAATCAATTAACATGACATATCACATAAACAAAAGAAAGGATAAAAATGATATGGTCAAAGAAAAAAAAAAAGATATGGTCATATCAACAGATGCAGAAAAGGCATTTGACAAAATTCAGCCTCCAGAGGGCAGCCGGTTAGCTCAGTTGGTTAGAGCACGTGCTCTTAACAACAAGGTTGCCAGTTCAATTCCCACATGGGATGGTGGGCTTTGCCCCCTGCAACTAGATTGAAAATGGTGACTAGACTTGGAGCTGAGCTGTGCCCTCCACAACTAGACTGAAGGACAATGACTTGACTTGGAGCTGATGGGTCCTGGAAAAAACACACTGTTACCCAACAAAATTAAAAGAAAAAATTCAGCATCCATTTATGAAAAAAACTCTCAGAAAAGTGGGACTAGAGAGAATATTATACCTCACCATAATAAAGGGCATTTATGACAAACCCACATCTATCATCATAATCAACAGGGAAAAGCTAAAAGTGTTTTCCTTAAGATCAGGAACAAGACAAGGATGTCCACTTTCATCTGTTTATTCAACATAGTATTGGAAATCCTAGCCACAGCAATCAGACAAGAAAAAGAAATAAAAGGCATCCAAATTGGAAAGGAAGAAGTAAAACTGTCATTATTTGCAGGTGAGAGGATAATATATAGAGAGAACCCTAGAAATCCACAAAAAAAAAACTATTAGAATTGATAAATAAATTCAGTAGTCATAGAATACAAAATTAATATTCAGAAATTTGTTCGTTTTTACACACCAATAACAAATTATCAGAAAGAGAAATTAAGAAAACAATTCCATTTACAATTTCATCAAAAAATAAAATACCTAGGAATAAATTTAACCAAGGAGGTGAAAGACCTGTACATGTAAAATTATAAGATACTGAAGAAAGAAACTGAAGAAGATACAAATAAATGGAAACATATACCATGCTCATAGATAGGAAGAATTAATATCCTTGAAATGTCCATACTACCCAAAGCAATCTATAGATTCAATGCAATCCCTATCAAAATACCAATGGCAATTTTCACAGAACAAGAACGAATAAACCTAAAACTTATATAGATCCACAAATGACACCTAATAGCCAAAGCAATCTTAAGAAAGAAAATCAAAGTTGGAGGTTTCACACAACCTGATACTGAACTACACTACAAACCTGTAGTAATCAAAACAGCATGATACTGGCATAAAAACAGACACACAGATCAATGGAACAGAAAGGAGAGCCCAGAAACAAACCCACGCCTATATGGTCAAGTAACCTATGACAAAAAAGGCAAGAATATCAATGGGGTACAGACAGTCTCTTCAATAAATGGTGTTTGGAAAACTGGACAGATACATGCAAAAAAAATAATCATCCTCCTGCCCAGCAGGCCACCGTCACTCGACCTCAGAGATGTCAACTGCTGGTGTCTGAGGCCTAAGGGCCACCTACCACCGGGTCCTTGATAAAGTGGAGCTCATGCTGCCTGAGAAACTGAGACCATTGTACAACCACCCGGCAGGTCTCAAAACAGTTTTTTTCTGGGCTCCAATTATGAAATGAGGGTTGGTGTGTGCTGGATTGGCTGAGATGGCCAGACCTGCGGAAAAACTCAGCACAGCTCAATCTGCTGTTCTGATGGCTACAGGGTTTATTTGGTCAAGATACTCACTTGTCATTATTCCAAAACACTGGAGTCTGTTTGCTGTTAATTTCTTCGGTAGGGCAGGAGGAGCCTCTCAGCTCTTCCGTATTTGGAGATATAATCAAGAAGTACAAGCTAATGCAAACAAATAAGAGCTCTTGATCCTTCTAACAATCTAGATGTGAATATAACCACTGAGACTCAGTTTGATTAATTATTCGATTATTGGTAAGGTGATGCTAACTGTTCTCGTGACTAGAAGGCACTAAAAAAAATCTAAGTTAACTGGGAGCTAGTACTTGATTCAGCAGAAAAATAAAGCAAATTTTTAATTAAAAAAAGGAAGAGACTAGATCACTTTCTTATACCATATACAAGAATAAACACAAAAAGGATTATTAAAGACTTAAATATAAGACCCAAAACTATAAAACTCCTAGAAGAAAACATAGGCAGTAAACCCTTTGACATCACTTAACAGTTTTTTGGCTATGTCTCCTTGGGCAAGGGAAACAAATGAAAAATAAACAAATGGGACTACATCAAACTAGAAAGTTTTGGCATAGCAAAGGAAACAATCAACAAATGAAAATACAACCTACTGATTGGGAGACAATATTCACCAATGACACATCCAATAAGGGGTTAATATCCAAAATTTATGAAGAACTCATACAACTTAACACCAAAAAACAAACAACCCAATTAAAAAATGGGCAGAGGACATGAAGACACATTTCACCAAAGAGGATATGCAAATGCCAAGATGTTCAACATCACTAATCATCAGAGAAATGCAAATTAAAATCACAAAGAGATATCACCTGTCAGAATCGCTATCATAAATAAATAAAACAACAAGTGTTGGCAAGGACATGGAGGAGAAAAGGGAACTTTTGTGCACTGTTGGTGGGGATGCAAATTGGTGCAGACACTATGGAAAAAAGCCTGGAGATTCCTCAAAAAATTTAAAATAGAACTAATTTATGACCCAGCAATACCACTTCTGGGTATTTACCCGAAGAAATCCAAAATGCTAATTCGAAAAAATATATATGCATCCCTATGTTCATTGCAGTGCTATTTACAACAGCCAAGATATGGCAGCAACCTAACTGCCCATCTGTAGACAACTGGATAAAGAAGTAATACATATATACAGTGGAATATTACAAAGCCACAAAAAGAATGAAATCTTACCATTTGTGACAACATGGATGGACCAGGAGGAAATTATGCTAAGTGAAATAAGTCAGACAAAGATAAATACCACATTATCTCACTATGTGTAGAATCTAAAGAACAAAATAAACAAACAAACGAAACAAACAGACTCATAGATACAGAGAATAAACTGATGGTTGCCAAATGGGAAGGGGGTTGGGGGCCTAAGGTGAAGGGATTAAGAAGTACAAATTGGTAGTTACAAAATAGTCACGGGGATGTAGAGTACAGTATAGGGAATATAGTCAATAATATTTTAACAACTATGTATAGTGCCAAGGGGGTACTAGACTAATCAGGGGGATCACTTCACAAATTATATAAATGTCTAACTATGACGCTGTACACCTGAAATTAATATATAATACTGAATGTCAATTGTAATTGAAAAATAAAAATAAAATGAATTTTAAAAATTACTACCTGAAATATACATTATGGAAAAACGATAAGGAAAAATGCAAAGATGAAAGTTACAATTCCTGATGTTCCCTCTAAACATATCCACTGCTAATGTTTTAGTGTTCCCGCCCATACACATAACACCCAAAACCTTTTTCTTTCTAGATATTGTACTGAATATGTTTTCTAACTTGCTTTTTAAACTTAATAATACTTCATAAAGATTTTTCCATTTCAATAAATTACTTTTTTTTTTTTTATTCCTGATCAGCCTGGCTAGAGGTTTATCCATTTTATTTGTCTTTTCAGAGAAGCAGCTTTTGGTGTCATTGATTTTTTTTTTTAAAGATTTTATTGGGGAAGGGGAACAGGACTTTATTGGGGAACAATGTGTACTTCCAGGACTTCTTTTTTCCAAGTCAAGTTGTTGTCCT
Source organism: Rhinolophus sinicus (assembly GCF_036562045.2). Classification (NCBI taxonomy): domain Eukaryota; kingdom Metazoa; phylum Chordata; class Mammalia; order Chiroptera; family Rhinolophidae; genus Rhinolophus; species Rhinolophus sinicus. The sequence goes on from NC_133768.1 coordinate 96,155,396, forward strand.
TTCAATCTTAGTTGTGGAGGGTGCTGTTTATCTTCAAGTTCATCTTCAAGTTGTTGTTCTTTCAGTCTTAGTTGTGGAGGGCACAGCTCAACTCCAGGTCCAGTTGCCGTTGCTAGTTACAGGGGGCACAGCCCACCATCCCTTGCGGAAGTCGAACCGGCAACCTTGTGGTTGAGAGGACGCACTCCAACCAACTGAGCCATCGGGGAGCTCAGCGGCAGCTCAGCTCAAGGTGCCGTGCTCAATCTTAGTTGCAGGGGGCGCTGCCCACCATCCCTTGCGGGAGTCGAGGAATTGAACTGGCAACCTTGTGGTTGAGAGGATGCGCTCCAACCAACCGAGCCATCCGGGAGGCAGCTCAGCTCAAGGTGCCCTGTTCAATCTTAGTTGCAGGGGGCACAGCCCACCATCCCTTGCGGGACTCGAGGAATAGAACTGGCAACCTTGTGGTTGAGAGCCCACTGGCCCATGCGGGAATCGAACCGGCAGCCTTCGGAGTCAGGAGCACGGAGCTCTAACTGCCTGAGCCACCGGGCCAGCCCTCAATAAATTACTTCTACTTCAAAAAAATTTTATCCTAATAAAAGAATCAGAAATGCACCCAAATATTTATGTACCAGAATGTTAATCAAAGTATGAGCTCTAACTGGAAAAGTCAGAAACCATCTAAACAGATTAAGTCCAAATAAATTATCCTATATTGACACAATGGAAACTATTCAGCCATAAAAAAATGAAGTTTTTGGAAAATACCTAATGAACTAGAATTTTAACAATAAATAAATAGCAGGAAAAGCAGGTTTCAAAGCAGTATATATAATATAATGCAAACTGTAATACAGGCACACAAACATGGAAAGAAAAAAGACTGGAGGGAAATACACCAAGATATTAACCACTGAACCATTGTTATGTTTGGATGATTTTTATTCTCTTTTCATACTCTCAGCATGTTGAATTTTTCTTTAAAAAACATGCATTTAAATATTACTAAAAAGTCTTTCTTTAAAAAACATAATCAGAAAAAAGAATTTTAAGTAGTATTTCCTCTCTACATCCGTTTTGGAAGTTATATGAGATGTTTGTGGAAGTATGTTTGTAAACTCTAAGATGATATTACAAGAGTACAGTCATATCATCATTATTAGAGAGGTCCAAGTACTCACTGTCAATAGACAAAAATTAAATAATTCAGCTTTGGAGCAAAGAACAAAGAAAGGTGTTTCTGAAAACAACTGGGCCCAAAAAATTCAATTTTGTTGGCCTTGGTTGACTTTCCACACCCCAAATGTGCTTTTGATGCTTTCTTCTCTTTTCCATATTAACAGTACCTGATAATATGGGTCAGAATCGGTTCCACAGTCCTTAAAATTATTTTAGCTGCACCACGTTTTGTTTCTATAAGGTGAGAAAGAATGTGCCACTACTCTGCCCAATTAGATACACAACTAAAATGTCTACATGGCTGTAGGAGTCAAGTCAAATGTGTTGTGTTTGCTAAGTATGACAAATGAGCTTAAAGTGCATTTATCTCTCTATTCAATTACAAAGCTCCCAGTCCATTAGATAAACTTAAAATTTATAAACTGCTAAAGAAGAGAGCAAAGCTGGAAAACATGACACACAGTCAAACGTCAACTTGGGAAAATATAGGACAATGGGAGTATATAAGATAATTACAGAAAATAGAGGTATAAAAGACAGAATTTTAAAGTGTGTTCACTGGATTACTGTGGCTTTGTTGGAGTCAATCAGCCTCAGAGAGAAAGAGCCAGAGTACATCCACAAAGCTGTTTTAAAACTGAGATCATGAGTAGATTATTTGCATAGGGTTAAGTGCTTTGTCTCCACATCCCCACCCCCATTCTGGGTGATAAGAAAATTTACCCAAATTTCCACCCATGGATTTTTTAGGTCTATTCTATGTATAGAATCCAAGCTTCTACAGGGCATCATTAGGCTTGATGATGTCTAATACAGTCCAAACGCAAAAATAGAAGAACTCAGTGATTATCTCTATAACGTCTACATGCAAACTCAAAAATTACTTATATTGAGGTCAATCAGTCAAATGGTAAACTGATAAACTTGATAAATGAAAACAATGAGGACAATCCAATGAATAGATCTATATTAAAAAAAAAGAATGTAATCCTTATTAGAATCCTTATTATATTTTGAATCAACTATCACTACCTTACTTCACTTAAAGATTCTTCCTATTTTCATAGTTTAAACTATTGAAGAAGATAAAGTCATCAGCTATTTGCTTCTTTTTTCCCATTAGTTTCAGGTGTACAAAACAACATAGTGATTAGACATTTATATACCTCACAAAGTGATCACCCCAATAAGTCTATTACCCATCTGACACCATACATAGTTATTACAATATTATTGACTATATTCCCTATGCTGTAATTTACATCCTTGTGACTATTTTTAAATTATAGTTGGGGCCAGCCCAGTGGCTCAGGTGGTTGGAGCTCCATGCTCCTAATGCAGAAGGCTGCCGGTTCGATTCCCACATGGGCCAGTGGGCTCTCAGCCCCAAGGTTTCCAGTTCAACTCCTTGAGTCCCACAAGGGATGGTGGACCCTCTGCAACTAACAACGGCACCCTCTGCAACTAACAACGGCAACTGGACCTGGAGCTGAGCTGTGCCCTCCACAACTAAGACTGAAAGGACAACTTGACTTGGAAAAAGTCCTGGAAGTACACACTCTTCCCCAATAAAGTCCTATTTCCCAATAAAGTCCTGTCCCCCTTCCCCAATAAAATCTTACATAAAAAAAAATTATAGTTGACATTCAATATTCTTTTACATTAGTTTCAGGTGTACAGCATTGTGCTGAGACATTTATATAATGTATGAAGTGATCCCCCAGATAAGTCTAGTACCCATCAACTATTTTCTTGTAAGAAAATTTTTGTATACAATCCCATCAAACTGAATATAAAGGTGAGGGGGAAAACAGAACAAGTCCACTAAAAGAAAGCACTGTAAAAGAAGGAACAAAAAAAATGATATTTCTACCCCAATGTTTATGGCCACATATCTAAGAAAGAAAAAATAAACACAACTTTTATGAGCACAGTAGCTGACTTTGAGGTAAATGGTAATATGCCCCTCATATGATAGAAAATCAGGTCAGGTCCGCAAGGAGAAATTAGATATCCTGATGGACGCTAGCAGTGAATGATCTCCTCTTGTACTTAACTGAGGCTATTAAATAATTTTTCACTCACTCAACCTCAACAATGTTCACGTGAACTTTCAGCAACCTATTAATATGACTTGAAAGCAAAATACTGATGTTAACTGTGCAACCACAGTCAGTTTCTCAGAAATGTAAACCTACCTTGGCAGGTCACCAGCCACATTGGGCCACATATTCACTTCCACAGTTCCATAGTAAAAATCAAAGGCCTACAGGCAGCACTTTATTGCTTTCAGCTACACACACTGAATAGATTACAACAATAACAACCTCCCCTATTTGAATAATGATTTCTAAACATGAAACGACCAATCGACATTGACGTTTGCCTTGCCTACCTGTTTAGTTTTGCTAATTCAATCTTCTATTTGATAACAAGGAAAAATTACATAATGTGATCAATCCCCTGTGGGAAAAGACTGGTTGTTTTTCCAGGAAATTGTGAATGACATCTATCCAAATATGAGGAAAATAGTCATAAAGACAATGAAAACAACCTAAAGTATTACAACAGGAATGTGTTGCAACTTTTAGAATCACTGGCAGTGACGCCAGAACAAAATTATTTAAAACAAATTGAGGTACTAGTATCACCGTGAATTGTAGAGCTTATTCTGAGATTTAACCAAAAAATAAATAAATAAATAAAATCAGCTTTCCACTTCAGTATATTGACTTGATCTGTATTACTACATTCTAAACATACCCAGTTGTTTGAAAGCCCAGCAAAGTTACTTGTTTACTGCAAGGAACATGCTTTTTAAAATCATTAACCAATTTGCAACCATTTGAGAACCTCTCTGCCCTGAGATATTTCAAGAAGGACAAGTCTGTTAATCATTTGGTCATGCTGCAATTCAATATCAGCAGCGGAATCAAGCTTTAAGCCCCTTTAAATTCTCAAATACCTTCCTGAATCCCTCACAGTATTGCAAAGGGCTTTTCCTGCTCTCACTGTGCACCGACAATCCCCATCAGTATTATATGCACATGCACCATTTGTCGCTGACACTCATCTGGAGACACAGACAGACATGCTCCACTGGAGGACTGATTTCCAGAGAAAAGAGATATTTTAAATGAGAAAAACAATCTACCCTGCATGCTCTAATTGTCTGTGTACTGTGTACAATTTGAAAGAGAGGGAGGAAGGGGGCGGTGGGGAGGAGGCAGCAGACGGATTTTAATCTATAGTTTAAATTAATATACGCAGCATTTTATTTTCAAATGTAAACATTTCCATTTAAATTTAATTTACCTAATTGTTAATGAATTAGCAAACGAACTTAGCAACCAAATCACCTCCTAATTGGATACTAATGAAAACTACTTAACTGCTTATTTTCATGTTGATCATCATGTATGATTCACCAGGGTGAACTACACCCAAAGCCTCTAGCTAGTAAACCTGTACTTTCTATTTTTCACTCTATTACCTGGATCCTCAAAGTTTAAAGTGAAGAATAAAGTTATCTTTTTTCTTCCCTGCAGGGTCAGGGGCAGTGTTTTGCTGCAAACTATAAAGCAGCACAAAACATTTCTGTCAAAGGGCAAGGAGATCACCAGCTCCAAAAAACCTGGACTGTATAAACTCTAAATGCCACTGCTTACTGATGCAATAGTAAAAGAACCTCTCTCCCAAGTTGTTAGCTGAGGCTTCTAAAATCTGCCAGCTTTCAATATAAAGCCTGAAACTGGGCTGGAAAATCTGGAGATGCTTTAGAAAAGGCTTCACAGGATGCCAGAGGGCCCTCCCTCCACTCCCCCTCTCCCGCCCAAATCCCTCCTCCTTTTCCGTTTCTTCAAGGCAGAGGGATGTAGCCAGAGGCAGGGTTTCTTCCTGTGGAATGTATGGCCAATTATGTGTGAGTCCTTAAAGCACTCTAGGCTCCTTTAGTCTGGGGGCCAAGGCTTCCAAATGAGGGTCTTCCCCTCCCCCACCACGATTCCAGCGATAACAATCTTACAATCCATTCTCTTTCCTCTATAAACACAACCCAATGACCTGCTTCCTTTTGTAACTGGTGCCAGACCCTGAGCTGATTTCATCTGCCA